>NW_027502424.1:0-68928 GCF_021521415.1 Bidens hawaiensis | reverse complement strand
TGAACCATAACAAGGGTGTTAAAATCGCCAAAAATGCTTGATAGAAACCAAACAGCGGCTGAACTGGGCAACTTCGCCTTCAAAGCGATAACTTCGCCTTCAAAGCGATAACTTCGCCTGAGGCCAAGTTCGCCTAATTGATAACTTCGCCTGAGGCCAAGTTCGCCTAATTGATAACTTCGCTTACGGCCAAGTTCGCCTAACTGGTAACTTCGCCTGAGGCCAAGTTCGCCTAATTGATAACTTCGCTTACGGCCAAGTTCACCTAACTGATAACTTCGCCTAAAGCTAAGTTCGCTTAAGGTTTAACTTCTCTTAAAGCTAAGTTCGCCTAAGGTTTAACTTCGCTTAAAGTCAAGTTCGATTAGGAAATAAATTAAAAAACCTAATGAAAAATGTGTTAAGACAGTTAATGGAAATAAAATTTTTCCAAGCTGACCTGGCAGCTCGACCCCAGCCAGGGGCTCTGCCCCTTGGACCCTGCTAGGGGCTGCCGCCCCTAGACCCCGCTGCCAGGGGCGCTGCCCCCGGACCCCCGTTCGTTGTGGGTCATATAAAGATAGAAATGCAATATGAGAAGTGATAGTTAATTGATACGTATACTTGTTATACAGGCAGCCGTGCACAACTGAAGAAAGGGATTACGATTAACGGTGAACGTAACCGTGTTCAGGTGAGTTCTAGCCCCATTTATGTGTTATGCTTTCGGGGCTGTGTGCATACTCGATATGTTTGTTAATACGCTTATCCTAAGAGATAAGTGTATGCCTTATGTGAATGATGTGATATGTATGAATGATTGCTTGATGGTACGTGAACGATCTTCGGATATTGCACGTACTGTCAGGTGGTAACGCTATGTATAAGGTAAGTATGATATGTATGCTTATGTGTATGAATGTAATAAAGTTAATAAAAGAAGGAAATGATGGTTGTATGGTTACGAAAAGGGTACCGAGCCCTAATAATACTCGAGGTATGATGTATGGTTGTATGGTAACGAAGAGGGAATCGAACCCTACTAATATTCGAGAACTAGGGAACCGAACCCTACTAATATTCAAGGAAAGAGGGACCAGACCCTTATAATATCTGTGATGTTAGGGACCAGACCCTTATAATATCTGTGATGTTAGGGACCGGACCCTTATAATATCTGTGATGTTAGGGACCGGACCCTTATAATATCTGTGATGTTAGGGACCGGACCCTTATAATATCTGTGATGTTAGGGACCAGACCCTTATAATATCTGTGATGTTAGGGACCAGACCCTTATAATATCTGTGATGTTAGGGACCGGACCCTTATAATATCTGTGAGGTTATAGGGTGAAAGGCTCTTTAAAACGTAGGATTATGTATGTAAAGAAAATATGAATGAAAGTATGAAAGTATGAATGAAGGTATGAATGAAAGTATGAAAGTATGAATGAAAGTATGAATGAAAGAATATAAGTTTATGTGTATTGTATAGTGTATGATTAACTAGAACTCACTCAGCGTAGCTGACTTTTAGTATGCACGCAGGTGAGTAGGATGAGGCAGCTCGCTTGAGGAGACACGTGGCACTGAATAAGAGGCTGGCATCGAAAGACTCAAGACGTTTAAGTTTAATGTTTCGTTTATTTTGAAAGACAAAATGATGTTTTAAGACAAGACGTGTTTTGTTATGAAATGTTTTATGAAAGTTTTTAAATTCCGCGAATGTTTTAATTAACTCTGATATTTAGAACTGCGTTTATGAGTCAATCTAACACGAAAGTAGGGTTACCGGCGACAGGGCCTTACACACATGGACAGCTATACGTCGCCTTGTCAAGAGTTACAAGCAGGTTTGGGCTGAAGATTCTGATTCTTGATAAACAAGGTAATCTGACCAATACAACTCATTGCGTAATGTTTTGCTTTGTAATTTCTGTAATTTTAATGATAGTTGTAATTGTATTAACAATATATGATAATTGTGTTATTGATTGTATTTTGTTTAACGTTTAAATATTGTAATTTTCATTAATTCCCCGTGTAATACACGGGTCTCAAACTAGTATAAAATAAAAGCATACCGATTACTTTGTTTTTAAGTTTCCAAGTTAACTAAAAGGAAGAAAGGAAAGGAAAAGGCGGAAAAGAAGGAGATAATTGTGTTCTCGAGTTTCATTTAAAGAAATAATAAAAGGAATGGAAAGAAAAGAAAATAAATAGAAAGAAAGGGGGGGCGTTTCCTTCTAAATTGGAAGGCATTGGTAGGAAAGGAAAGGAAGAAAGGGAAGAGAGTGGGGAATTACTATAAGAAATTTAGGTCATTATCCACACCTAGTATGTGTTAGAAAAAGCCTTTTATTAGTTTGTAATTGTCTTTACCTACACATAGATTAAGTATTGTGATGTGTTGCCTCAAACCTATATATATATATATATATATATATATATATATATATATATATCATTACCCACACATCAGTTATGTGTAGCTGCGTCCCATGCTATACCTACACATACATTTGTGGCTAAGACTAATAAATATGTGTAGTAAAAGTATAATGATTTGTGTGGGTGGCAACTGAAGTGGCGGCTAACGTGGCAGACAACTTGGCAACTGACGTGGACTACAACAATGGCATGTCATGTCCCTAGAAAGTGTTGTTGACATGTGTCATAAATATATGAGTGGGTGAAAGTAATATTATGTGTTGGTAAAGGTGGTTAATGTGTAGGCATTAATTTTAATATGTATATATAAAAATATAGATGTGTTGGTAAAAATTTGTAGGTAGGTGTGTAAACGAGCCAAGCAAGCTTCAGTTCTCGATATATATAAGGTGAGGTTAGAATAAGAAATGAAGTGTGTCTAAGAAGTGTATGCAGTGATCTGGTGCGTTGGATTGTGTGATCTAATGGTTAAGATTCGTTGTAGTGTTTTTTGGGAATGTGTTTCACTTTTATACTTGCTTTATAACACTTCAGGGGCATAATCGTCCAGTGTGTTATACAATATATGGAAACATTATCAATCAATAATTATCATTTTTTTAATCCAAATTTAAAACACAACACCTAGAACATCACAAGATATATTACAATGTGTTTTAAATCAAAATAATCAAAATTTAAAAACAACACCAAATTTTAATCCAATTTAAAACACAACACCAAGAACTAAAACACAATAGCTTGAACATCATAACCAACATTAATGAACCAAAAAACTTTGTACTTGATTCAATCAGTTACAAATAACCAATATTCATGAATAAAAACACACTTACAAATAACCAAAATCCACAACACCAATAACTTTCATGAACATCATGCACCAAAACACAATTGGTTGAATATGAGGGACTAAAACATACTAAAACTCAATTTGTTCAATCCCATCTCAAAGGTCAACATTTTCCTCTTATTACTATTAAATCTAACCCCTTCAATATTATTCTCATTTCCTAACCGTAAAATCTGCTTAACCATCATAGCTCTATCAAAATCAGGATCATACACCTGATTATCACACCCAAAGCAATAAAGCTCATATCTTTGCAATTTCATGACCAATATGAGATCGGATATGCAAATGGGTGTGATTTGATTCAGATAACACGCAACAAGAAACCTAAGAACACATCAGACATACGTATAATTCACCCTCACACCCTCATACCTATGAACAAGAAACCTATGAACATAAACCTATGAATCATTCCAAACACCTCTCGTGTAGAACGAACTTAAAATCAATTCGTATATAATTAGTAGAATAAATAAGCAATTATAACTTCAAAGTAGAATAACCATACTAAACGATTGAACATGTTGCAAACTAATAGTATTATGGTATAAAAGTGTAGATGGGGTTTTCAAGTTTTCGGATATACACGAAACCCCTAAATGTGTAGCCAGCAATTGAACCGATTAGAACGGTTTGGGTTCGGGTTAGGTGAATTCCGGTTTAGATTTCATGTATATGAGTTCTTTCGGGTTAACAATTTCTTGGGTCGGGTTTCAGGTTATGGATAAAGTGGCATGTCGTTCCGTCGGGTCAAATAAAAAAATGTCGTCGGTAAACCGAGTAAAACTAAGAGTAGTTAGGGGTGTTCAAAAACTTAATGTTGGCAACTTGCCTTTTGATGTAGTTAGGGGTGTTCAAAAACTGTGGAACTGCCCAAATCGAGTAAAACTAACAGTTCGGTTAGATTAAGTTTAACACAGTTCAATCTCAAGATCAAGTTCCAAACCTTAACCTAAACTGTACATCCTCTTCTTGTTTCTGTAAGTTGGTTAATTGGTTGGTTAAACTGGTCACATGGTCGGTCATGGTTCAACAGTTACCGGGTTAAGTGGTATTGAATTAGCCAAGCTGGAATAATGGGATTTGCCCCTGTTTAGGGTCTAAGCGGCGGTGGTGAATTATGTTCTTTAGATTCTTTATACTTTCAACGAGTTTCACATCTGACAACACAATTTAAAGATAAAGATTAGCATCCTAGACTTTTAAATATAGGAGATCCCAAAGCATTGGATTTGAATTTTTCATCTTGTATGGAGAAGAAAGAATCATGTGCACATAAAGCTGAAGATCTTGACACCACTAGACAATCAGAAACGGTATTCTAGTTTGATGATCCCGTGTCGGGTGGATCTAACAATGTCTTTGGATCAACCTAACTTAGTGCTGGCGGAAATCACACTAAGCAACCAAGAGGTCTCAGATCGTGAGGTTATTTTCGGTTGTTAGAAGATAAGGAAAGAGGGAGAGAGCCGAGAGATAGATAGTATGTGAAGGAGTTGGTTTTTTTTTTGTCAAAAGTCTTGGTTTCTCATGGCGTGCTCCCTATTTATAGGGAGGCATGCATGAGAAGCATATTTCATTTATATTAAGGCCCAATGGACTCATATACAATGGACCGTGGCCCAAATATGTACAAAATGACCAATCGGCCCTAATACACAACCAAAACAATACAAAAGACTAATCATACAAAACGGGGCCTAACAATCTCCCTCTAGTCTTTAGTATTGAAACCCGTCGGTGTCGTAAACCAGACATTCGTCCTCTGTTAGTGGAAGTTCAACAAGTCTGTGGACGAACTTGTTGAAAGCTTCAACTATCAGGTCTGTGTTTTGACGTCCCAAGTCCTCGACGGTTCCCAGTGGCTTGTTGTAGAGCTTCTTCACATCTTCAATGTGTAGACCCATAAGCTCATGCTCGTCAAACACTCTAATCTCGTGCTGATCACGGCAATGGATGACGGCCTCACTGGTTTTATTATCAAACTCTCAGTCGATAAAGTCTTGGAGAGTGTTGGGAAGATAAGGCTCGCCGTGATAGATCTCATGACAGTCTTTAGGCGCCTTATATCTCCACATTGTGCGGGGCTCTCCGGTAGCTGGGTCTATTTCCTTTGGATTCTTGTACTTGCGACCTTTATTCGGCTTGAAATCCTTGTAGTCGACTCTCGATTGACGCTGTAGATAAGTCGGGACCCAACTTTCCAGCGTACTTCCAACAGCACCATAACCTGGAGCTTTCTTTAGATAGTTCAGATCAAGCTCAGGTAGAGTCTTCAGCTCGTGATGATTGAGATAGATGAGGTCCCCGCTGTAACGTTTGATGGCCCAAAAGCTATTTCGTTGATCATACTTCGCATATACGATCAGCGAGTCGTCGTGATAATGATAATTGAGCATACGGGCAGACGCACAGCTTGAGACAATGTGCTTCTTTCGCTTCTTCTTTGGCGGTTGGTCAATAACAGGATCGGTTGCAGGAGCCTCTGAAGCTTGAGCGGGAGGAGTATCTGGATTTGGCGAGTAGTTAATGTCATCGTCTTGTTCATTTACTGCCTCCTCCGTTCCCGTTCTCTCGATGAATTCTTCAAAGCTTATACCTGCATTAATAAAATCATCAACAACACTTGTATTGTCAGTCAGAGAGATGACATCTTTATATAAGCTGTCAAGTAGTGAGTCATCCTCTCTGACTTTTCTGGCTGAACCGGGGTTAGCAGGGTCTTGAGCATCGTGTTGAGAGTGTGGTGGTGATTGAGTGTTATCTCCACCTCCACCTCCTGCTGCCCCGGCCCCCCTCCATCTCCACCAACACCGTTGCCACCATCACCATCATCGTCATCAAAGTTGTCATGCACATCATCTTCTTTGTCTTCCTCACCATCATCTTCACCATCAACTTCATCTTTATCTTCTTCCTCATCAGGTCCCTTTTCACCACCAGCTTGAGTCTGAGGTGGTGGTTGCTGTTCAGAACCCAAGCTGGTATCGACCCCACTTGTTGTTTGGGCACCCTGTTGAGCAACATTGCCAACAATTGCCTCATCACTTGGGTCCACTCCTTGTACTTCTCGCAAGGACGCACTCAGTCCTGCGGTATGCTGAGACCCTCCAATCCTTGGGATCTCCTCAGATCCCCTCCAACTTCCGAATACAACATCAAGTCGAGCCTCCAATATTTGAAACTCGTCTGACGAGGCTTGCTGTTTGCTGAGTAGTTCATCAATGATCTTTGATCGGCGCTCGTTCAATCGTTCCTGGAGAGCCTGATTAGCCTGTAGATTCTCAATCTCTGACGTCAGGCGTTGACTTTTAGCCAGAAGTGAATCCATAGATGTGGAGGATGTCAGTTGATTCTCCAAGCTTGTAACCCTTGCATTTGTAGCTTCACCCTCAAGAACCCACTTTCTAGTCGCATCTTCAATCTTCTTATTAACGCTTTTCCGTAGAGCACTTGCACTTGGTAAGTCCTTTTCAAGTGTTGCCAAACGTTTATCAAGCTTGATTTGATCTGCCATTAGAGTTGCATTCTTGATTGATTCTTGTTGCACCAGCACCTGTTGAGTTTGGACTCTTGTGTGCAGTGTGTTGATCAACAATCCCTGATTTTCATTTCGAGCCTTAAATAGAACCTTTTCGTCCTCCAGAACATTGATTCTTGCTTTCAGCTCATTCTTTTCCTTCTCATCCTGTACCTCCTTCTGTTTCATCTCCTTTATAAGCTTGAGGAGTCCGATTTCTCGTTCAGCTCGCCTTGTATTAGATTCCTCCAGTGCGATGATCCTATCGAGGATAGGATCGGCGTATACTGGAGTTGTCAAAGACTTTCCTCGGGAGATGGGTTTGGGTGAGAGGATGGTGGAAGGTGGACTTGTCGAAGACTTTCCTCAATCTCTTTTGTTTTTCTTTTTCTTGCTTTTCTTGACGCTTTACTTGACTCTTTTCATGACTCAATAAAATAAACGACTGACATTGCCATTCATAAGACTACTGTGATTAGGTAAAGAGAGGCTTGGGTATGACATGTATATTTACATTTTTGCCTTCATGAATATGACATTTACGGAATCATGCAACCGCTTCAAAATCGTATATCCACTAGTACCGGCAGGAGTTTAGGTTTATATCATCCGACACTTGTTTGTCAAGCCTACCTACACATCTATGAATGACCTTGTAGCCTTTTGTTCTACTCTTTTAACGCGCTAGAATCATTAAAAACCAATGTACTATCACTTTCCAAAGGGTCGGATCTAATTCTTAATTGAAAATTTTAAAATAACCGACTCCCTCTATGAAGGAGCTCCCTCTAAACGGGACAATTCCTTTTAGATTTTCTTAAAAGTAATATAAAATATTTTTGGTAAATCAAATGATTTGTTTTTGCTTTTCTTAAGATGAATTAAAGATCTTTTTGGTGAGTTAAACTTAACTCATTTTCTCCCTCTAAAATTGTGACATAGTTGAAAATTATTTACAGTTTTAAAACCTAAAAGATAAGATTTACTCAAAAGAGATCATGCCCAATGACTCAACGAGAAACAAAAATCGGGCACGACTGAAAGATTTTGTGAAGAGATCTGCAAAGTTATAGTCAGTACGGACCCTTTTTATGTCGACAAGCTTACGATCATAACAATCACGAATAAAATGTATTCGAATGTCAATGTGCTTAGTCTTTAAGTGCTGGACCGGGTTTTTAACAATTGCAACGGCCGCCTCATTATCACATTTGATCGTTGATCCATAGAAATTCAAACCGTAATCCAGCAGCTGATGCTGGATCCAAATCACTTGAGAGCAGCAGCTGGATGCAGCAATGTACTCGGCTTCTGCTGTGAGGTGGACACGGTGACTTGTTTCTTTCACTGCCATGAGATCAATCGATCTCCCAGGAATTGACATCCACCAGATGTAGACTTTCTGTCCAAGTTACATCCCCTATAATCACTGTCGGTGTAAGCGTGAAGTTCCAAGGGAGATTCCTTTGGATACCAAAGACCCAAACATGGTATACCCTTCAAGTATCTGAAAATTCGCTTGACAGCCGTCATGTGGGATTCTCTCTGGTCAGACTGATATCTGGCACACTGACAAACAGGGAACTTGATGTCCAGTCTGCTTGCAATGAGATACATCAGGGAACCAATCATTGACCTGTAAAGGTGTTGATCGACTGGTTTTCCCGATGGATCAGGAGCTAGAACAGGTCGCGTTGCGATTGGTGTCATGAATGATGATGAGTCCTTGAAACTAAATTTTTGAACAATGTCTTGAACGTACTTTTCTTGGTGAATCAAAGTCCCGTCCTTCTTTTGCTCAACTTGTAAGCCCAGGAAGAAAGTCATCTCCCCTAAGGAACTCATCTCAAATCGCTGTTGCATAACCTCAGAGAACTCCTTGTACAGATCCTCATTCGTGGACCAGAAGATGATGTCTTCGACATAAACTTGAACCAGAATCAAATCACTGTTGACCTTCTTGACAAAGAGAGTTTGATCGATGATTCCTCTCTTATAACCATTTTTCACCAAATGATCAGCCAGTGTGGCATACCAAGAACGAGGTGCTTGGTGAAGACCATATAGTGCTTTGTCAAGGCGGTAAACATGATCGGGATGAGTTGGATCCTCAAAACCTGGAGGTTGACTAACATAGATCTCTTCTTTTACTTTCCCGTATAAGAAAGCAGTCTTCACGTCCATTTGATACACTTTGAAGTTCATGTACGAGGCATATGCCAGAAAGATGCGAATTGCTTCCAGTCTGGCCACCGGTGCATAGACTTCATCGTAATCAAGACCTTCACGTTGCCAAAAACCTTGTACAAAAATCCGGGCTTTATTTCTGATGATCACCCCCTTGTCATCCTTTTTATTTCGGAACACCCATTTCGTTCCGATCGGCCTTTTATTTTCTGGTCTCTTTACTAGCCTCCAAACATTCAGCTTCTTAAACTGTAACTGCTCTTCTTGCATGGCTTCTACCCAGGAGTTGTCCTACAGTGCGACTTTGTAGTCCTTGGGTTCTACCTGAGAAATAAAACAAGCAAAAAGACATCTGTTAATGTTACCGGAAGTACTGCGTGTTTGGATGCCAGCGGACGGATCTCCGATGATGTTCTCAGTCGGATGTCGACGATGAATTGGCAGCTATGGAATTTGGTTGACATGCTCGACTGATGTGGCCTCAAGTTGGATGGTCAGGCTTTCTATGGGATGGAAGGCAATGGTCGCAGGCACAGAAACACTCGGTTGAGGATCAGTTCCATCTTCTTGTGGTTCAACCAAATGTTCTGTAGCAATGGGACCTTCCCATAGGTTGTCATAGAATGGAACAGCAACAGCAGGAACAGAAGTTGTGTTGGTGTTATCAGAAGTTTCATTCGGACAGGGTTCAACCAGCACACATGATGCATCAACCTCCATTGCAAGACCTTGATTGTCTTCTTCTAAGGGAGGTGTGGGGACAGATTCCACCACACTTGGTTCTGCAGGGGGTAGATCTGCTTGATCGACTTGAACATTTTGGTTGATGTCTGCTGACATGTATGACTCAGAATCTGAATCAGTCATGTCTTCAACAGCTTGCATTTCATTAGTGTCGGCAGAGGTCTGCTCATCACCAACCTGGGCTTGTTGGTTAGCCATTGGTTGAACATTTAGTATGGCTGCAGGAGCAGTTATGTCGACATGTCCAAGATCTTTCAAAACAGCATGCATCAGTATAGACTGATCATCATCTGGTTGAACAAGTGGAGAAGCAACAGGTGAGACCGTTGGTGCGGCGGGTGTCATATACATTCCATGAAACTGCTTGAACAATCCTTCATAATCAAACATCCAGTCCGGACCATTGTGTGCATCAGTAGGGTTTAACTCTTGCCAATAAATGTGATGTGTGTCTAATAACCCTATAAATATGACCCTCACAACTAAGCTTTAATATTAAAACAAAAATCCTAAAACCACACACAACCGGCAAGTGTACCGATCGCAAGTAGTATAGACCTAGAAAGTCCGAGTATCGAACACGTGGACACGTCAGAACGCTAAAGATCACTAACCCTAGACAAGACCTACCTTAGAATAATAATTAATTGATTTTTGAATTCTTTTAACTTAACTGAACTAACTGGATTAACTAATAAAACTTACCAAAAATAGAAAACTTAACGGAAAACTAACTGAGTTGACTTCGGGTGGAGAAAAACGTCTACCTAGGTCTGAATCAAATTGTAGGCCTAACAAGCTAATGGATTGAATGATATATAGATACCGGTCCCTAAAGATGACACGACTAAGGATCGCTCGGGCTCACTGGATTACCTCTCGGTCTCACTCAACAAGCCTAAACTACTCAAAATCGGCTAAAACGACCAAACCGGGAAATAATTGCTAACGTGTTCTAATGAATGATCACTTCTCGGTCTCACCAACACTCGACCCTAATGGCAATGAATACTACACAACCAAGGATAGAGGAACAATTCAACTTAAACCAAAATAGATCAACTAGTCGCTCAAACACCTAAACCTGACAAGAAACGAACTCGCTCTCGCGCAATCCTTATTCTAGCATGTAAAGGCAATGAGACAACCCTAACTTCCTATCACCTCTCGGTCTCAAGGAAGGTGTTTAACCGCTGTACTTAATCCAATTAATCCCGCAACAAAACCATACGGTTGTACCTACCGCAAACAAACCCTAAACACAAAGTCTAGAATCAAACAATGCACCGATCAATCAATACAAAACTAATCAATCAACACACGGGGTTTATGCAATGAATCACTAAAATTTCCAGCCCTTAAACACAACCTATTTCATGTCTAAATCAAACTTTACAATAGCAATTAAGGTCTATTAATCAAACAATCCAACAAGCTCATCAAACACTAACAATTAACATCATTCCTAGGTAGAACTAACAAGTTTAGCCTATGATCATATGTGGACAGCCATGAACATTAAATAAAAGCATCATTAAACTCATACCAATCATCTTAACAATCATCCAACGATCAATAACAACCATAAACAAGTCAATCTCTAACACAATTGCAAAACTATGTAGTCAATTGAACAAGTGAAATAATATGATGAACAATGTAAAAGATGGAAGGATATGGAGTGATTCCGGGCTGCTCCTTGGCTGTAAAATTGATGGTGAATGATCCCGAGGCTTGTCCTTGCCTTCTTCTTCCTTCCCTAGCTGCCACAAGTTCCAAACCCTAGCACACAAAACTTTTTCTTTCTTTTTTTTCTTCCTGCTGTTGCAATCGGAACTTCCTGCTGGCCTAGGGTTTTTATTTTTTTTATATAATATAATATAATATGGTCTTGGGCCTCCATGATGCATACGGGTCGGGCCTTGAGTTGTTTACTTGAAAACGTATGCGTAAAATGCTCGTAAACTGCTCCAAAAGCTCGGTTTCTTTCTTTCTTTCACCCAAAACCTAAAAGATTAATAAATGTATGTAAAACCTATCTAAAACGAGTTAAAATATATAAAATATAATATAATACGTAGATAAAACGTGCGGAAAATACATGTGTTTTACAAAACATCAAAATGTTGAAGGACTCCAAGATTACTCTTGATTTCTTATTATACACACGATAAGCACTTTTATCAGCAGAATAACCGACAGAGTAGCACTCATCCGCCTTTTCAGCAAACTTGGAGGTCGTTCCAACATTCGTTTGGAGAATGGTACAGGGACATCCAAACGTTCTGAAGAAGTTTACCCTTGGCTTCGTTCCATAGAAGAATTCATATGGAGTCTTGTTTAGTCTTTTGTTCAGCAGCACACGATTCTGGGTAAAGCAAGCAGCGTTAATGGCTTCACCCAAGAAAATCAATGGTAGTTTGGAATATGAGAGCATTGTTCTAGCTGCTTCCACCAAAGTACGGTTTCTTCTCTCAGCCACCCCATTTTGTTTGGGAGTGTAAGGTGCTGAGTTGATGAACAATTCCCTTGTTTTGACAGAATTCATTCACCACCTTGTTGCAGAATTATGTGCCGTTGTCACTTCTGATACATTTCACCTTCTTATCAGTTTGATTCTCAACCAACATGATAAACCTGAGCAGAAAATGTGACGTCTCGTCCTTGTGCCCTAGCAGAAATGTCCAACTGAAACGCGAAAAGTCAACAGTAATAACCAGACAATAGGCTTTTCGACCTATTGCCATTGGTCGAATTGGACCGAAAAAATCCATATGTAACAACTAAAGAGTGGAATTGATGGAATTGACAAGCTTGGGCCTATGAGGGAGTTTGTGCTGTTTGTATTTAGAGCAAGATAAACATTTTTCAGCACAGTGAAAAGATTTTACTGGAAAACCCCTCACATGGTCACCTTTAACCAACTTGTTCAAGTTTTTAAAGTTGACGTGACCCAACCGTCGATGCCATAAGGATGAATCGTTCTCCGAGGCCTTGGACATCAAGCATGAAGCAGACCGCATGGAATAATTGCTTCTCATGTCCAGAATGTAGGCATCATTGTGCCTCGGAGTACGCATCATAATCCATTCTTCAGGGACTTTAAAACCTTGTTTCAGAATGAGACATTCATTTTCAGTAAATAGGGTTGAAAATTTCTTATCACAGATTTGAGAGACGCTGAGCAGGTTGTGGTTGAGCTGTTCCACCAGGTTGACTTCATCGAATGTCAAAGTGTCATACGAGACCTTCCCTTGTTTTGTTATTTCTCCTCCAATATTACCGGCAAAAGAAACGTGACCGCCATTGAATGGTTTGATGTCGAACAACAGCGATTCGTCTCCTGTCATGTGTTGGGTGCAGCCACTGTCCAAGTACCAAATGCTCTTGACAGGCCGTCCAGACTGACCCTACACACATGAAGAACCAGTTAGTGGAGGGTGTCCCGAAACACTCTTGTCTCGGGAAGGTTAAACACAAAATCACCAAGTTTAATTTTATGATTTTTGAAAATGTAATCCTTTGGTGAATCTAAATCCGAAGAGCAATCCCTCGAGGAACTGGAATTATGATTTCCTCGGTTTTGGAAAAGTTTTCTGGATTGCCTTCGTTTTGGTTTAGGCTTAACCACAAAATCTTCTTGTGTAGCCTTTGAGAAAACCTTTGAAGAGCTTTTGGGCTTTTCAGCTTCAGAACCCTTGGCTAACCGCTTTCTTTCTCTTTGTGCTATCCAAAATGGTTTCTTGGGTTTTTCGGTTCTTTTGGATCTAAAATCTGTCTCACTGGCTGAAGTGTAAGTTTGGTTAGGCATTTTCTTGATTTGAGCATTATACCTAGGAAATGTCTGACCAAACTCACTGTTGAAATCTCTTTGTTGTTTGTGCCAGTTCTTGCAATGTCTTGCAAGATGAGACGGATCTCCACAAACAAAGCAGCATTTTCTTTGGTTACATTTATAGACATCTTGCTCACTGTGATATGTGGGATGAGGTGATGTTGTTTGGTTAACATGTTGGTGACCTCTATCTGACTGATAATTGTATGCATTTGAATGATGAGTTACAAAATAATTTGATTGCCTAGGTTTCTGTCGAGAGTAATAAAAGGCACTATCAAATTGATCATAATATTGAGAACTTTTGTTATGAATTGTATTTTGAGAAAATGAAATTTTCTTGGGTGGCACATATTTACGTGAAGTGCTTGCTTTTTCATTTTCAAAGCTAATTTCTTCTTTTATTAAGTTCTCAATTTTATTATCAGTTGATGAGCAGCTTTGACTAGTCTGTTCATTAACCTTGACTTCGATGGTCTCATCAAATGCAGTTTCACATTCTGAATTCGAAGAGGAACATTCACATTTATTGCAAACATTTATAAAGCTGTCATCACTTGATGATTCACAAAATACATCCTTTGATCTAGACATTAAACTTCCTATCATTGATTTACACACTTTGTTGCAAACAGGATTGTTAATAGATTTTGTTAGACCCACACAGGATTCAAAACGTGGTTCTAACTCTCCCTTTGATTTACAACCCTGGTTAACCTTTCCACCACTTACATCACCTGCTACACAAAACATGTTGATGTTAGAATTATCAGATGATGAAATTTAAGCTGTTGATGGAGAGGCAGTTGAAACAAATTTTACTGGTTTTGGTAGTTTACCAATACCATAGGCCATCTCCTCATCAGGAGAAGTATTATAGCTAAAATGGGGTAGGCAAGTGTAATTATCATTCATTGGTGGAGGCACCGCTGAATAATCACAACCTAGTCCCGTTTTAACTTTACTACTTCTCTGAGCTCTGATAAGATCATCTAATTGTTCAGATGATGTTTCAAATCTTTCAACTTGTTTCTCCTTTTCTCGTTTGTCAGAAAGGTCAAGTTTCAACTTTTCAATTTCATCTTTTAATTTATTTACAATGTCCTTGTAATAGATGACATTGTGCTCTCCTTGAAAGATTTTAAGTTTAAGATTTGCAACATCATCGTGATGTGTTTTAATCTTTTCAACATATATCTTGTCAGCCTTTACATATTCCGGATTTAGTTGACGAAGTTTTGCGTTTTCTTTCAAAACTTCGTCTTGAAGATATCTATAATATGTGACCTTATTTATGCAAGCTTGAGTGCATATATTTCTTTTTACCTCATCAGACGGTGACGCATCAGAACCTGCAGCAGCAGATGAGGAAGCTTCATTGTTTGTGAGCGCCATGCCAGCCATATTTAGAGGATTCTACAGCTCTTGGAATTGATCATCCCAATCCACACCAATTTGGACCTCCGATTGGCAGACAAGGGCCTTTGAGTTTGTGCTTGAGTGGCCCTTGTGTGGATGACCTCCGATTCTTTGAGATGAGCTGCTTGGCTTGTGCACCTCATGCCCCTTTCCTGCAGTCTTTCTGTTCTCCTCATCTATCACCTCATTCACATGAATGTCGTTGGCAGGTTTTGACGGATTCGTGCATTCTCGTGAGAAGTGACCCATCTCACCATAGTTGTAGCAACGCAACTTTGTCTTATCAAACCCGATCTTTTTCCTGTCTGAGTCATTGAAGCTATCCTTCCCGTACGTCTTCATGAAACTGGTGGCTCTTTGCACCGCCATTGCCATCTAGTATTTGATATCCATCTTCTCAAGATCTTTCTGATTGATATCTCTTAAGTCCCCAGCCTCAAACTGTGGTGGCAATAAATTTCCTTTCATCAACTCCTCATGGCTTGACAGAAAAGCGTGAACTATTGTGATGTTGGAGTCATTTAGCATAGGTAGTGCTTCACAGAAACTTGAGGGTTTGCTTGGTTGAGGTTTTGAAGATGATGAAATCCCTTGAGCTTTTAGGGCTTGGGCAACCGCACTGTCGACTGCCTTTTGAAATGAACTTCTATTGGAAGAATCTGATTGATTACTGGTAGAGATGAATGTTGTTGGTTGGGATGGTACACTTGGGGAGTACTTGGGAGTGGTCACGGGATACACATTCTGTTGAGCTTTGAAAGTAGTTTACATTGAGGAAGCAGAACTCACTCCCGCTTGACTCAGAGAACTTAGATGATTGTTCATTCTCATCTGCTCATCCATTTCAAAAGACTTGATAGTAGATATCAAGTCAGTGTTTGTCATCATGTTTAGATTGGTAGTTCTCTTGATCGTGACAGTATTGGTACTCCAGCTGTATGGCAATGAATTCATCAACTTGTGGTTGACCTCAGCATTTGCAATGTTGACACTTGCAGCCCTAATTCTTACCATCAACTTCTCGAATCTCTTTACTAAATCCAAAACTGCTTCACCTTAACGATGATTAAACATATTGAACTCTTCCTTTAAAAGGGCTTTCTTATTTTCCCTGATTTCGGCATTGCCTTCAACTTTTTCAACAAGTGCTTCCCACAGACCCTTGGCACTTGTGTGTTCACGAAGAGTTTCAGTGATTTCATTTGAAAGGCAAACAGTCAATATGAGATAGGCTTTCTTATCTTGTGCCAACAGGTCCCTGTCTGCTTGATCATAGTTTTCTGGAGCCTTAAATTGTTCCCCAGCATCAGTACAAGTCACGGGAACATGGGTACCCTGTTCAAAACATCTCATTAAATCAGTCTCAGTCAATGAGATATAATTCATAAATCTCCATTTGAAATTTGCAAAGTTATCGTCTAAGGTCATATATTTTGGAGGCTTTGTAGGTGTTCCCACTTGGTTTTCCAACAGCAAATAACCCTTCAACAGCTCTGAATCAATGCTAGCCATGGTCTAAGCAGTTACGGGCCTTTAACAAAGCTTAATTTTCAAAACAGTTCACTTTTTCGCATAAAACTGCTACAAGCGAAGCGAAACAGATTTAAGCGAAGCGAAAGGGATCCAAGCGAAGCGAAAGGATCTTATGCGAAGCGAAAGGATCTACTTTCTAGAAGAAATCTTCCTCGAGATTTGTTTTCACCAAACCTTATCAGATCTGGTCAAAAGTAGTTGCACAGACTTCTATGCCATGAGAAGCGAAATACTTTGTTAACCTTTTGAAACCCGAATCAACCACTTTAACACCTTTAAACCTAAAAATTTTTCGAATCTAGATCTTAAACACTTGCAACTTTCACCAAGAATACTTTCTAAGACCTTTTTATGAAGAACTAAAGCCGAATCTTTTTGTATTTTTGATATTTTTCTTGTTTTTGTTGTTTTTGAAGATTTTTCTTGTCAAGAACACTTGAACACTTTGTCTTCTTCTTCTCAAGATCAAAACCCAATGTTGTGATCCAAAAACCCTCAACTAGTGAGCCGAAGCTTTGATACCAATTGTAGGTCCCGTGTCAGGTGGATCTAACAACGTCTTTCGATCAACCTAACTTAGTGCTAGCGGAAATCACACTAAGTAACCAAGAGGTCTCGGATCTTGAGTTTATTTTCGGTTGTTAGAAGAGAAGGAGATAGGGAGAGAGCCGAGAGATAGATAGTATGTGAAGGAGTTGGTTTTTTTTTTTGTCAAAAGTCTTGGTTTCTCATGGCATGCTTCCTATTTATAAGGAGGCATGCATGAGAAGCATATTTCATTTACATTAAGGCCCAATGGGCTCATATACAGTGGACCGTGGCCCAAATACGTACAAAATGACCAATCGGCCCCAATACACAACCAAAACAATACAAAAGACTAATCATACAAAACGGGGCCTAACATAGTTACCCAAGTTCCGCAAAAGCCAACTGTTACTTGATTTTCACATAATATGGTTTTAATGTAACCACTAATTATTATCTCCTCCCTTCACTTCCAGGAATGCAGGATACCATAATTCATAAGGATGCTCCCTTCCTTTTGTTAGATATTTTCCAAATAGAAAATTTTGTTTTTTTACTAAATATATCTAGTTATTTGAATTATATCAATACTAGATTTTTATCCCCCGTAATACAGGGGTTGTTTTATATTTTTAGTGTTTTAATATTTATGTTTTGGATTTTAACTTTTCTTACTCTACGAAAGTTAATAATATACTTAGGGTGTGATGATAAAGAGTATCACAACTAAATGATATATTATAACCCGTTTAAAATCTATCTGGGTTTGGTGACCCATGACCCGCTTTTTTTTTACTAAGAAATTGTTTCTTAATTATAAATAATATCTTTATTTAAAAAAATCGGATATTAATTTTTAGTATATCTCTATTTTATAGGATTTTCATATCAAATATTTGGTGAGATTAATTTTTAATTTAATGAGATGTTATAACCCGCTTAAGAGCTATCTGGGTTTGATGAGACCCATACCCGTGAATTCGGGTCAAATGTATAAGAAGCCTTCATTTACAAATAAAGCAATCTAGTGACTTGAGAAAATTTAGGAAGCAACCAGAGATTTTAAGTGTTTCGTTTATATATATATTATAAATATTTAAAAAGTAATAAATAAATTAGTTTGCAAATGCCATCTTTTTATGAGCCCAAATTATTCAACAATACAAAAAAAATATTTTGTGTAAACTCAACAGGGACAAGTATAAAATTAGTTTATTTGGTTAGTAGAAGCATAGAACATTACCTCTGGCTGTGGCCTTTAGGCTTTATTAAAAACAAAAAAATTGTGCAAAATAAAGTAATTTAATAGTATTTAAGTGATGCTAAAATGTCATGATTAGTGGACCCATATGCAATTCAATAATGAACGTACCATGACTTTTAATTTATAAACAAGGTCGTATACCGCGCGTTGCAGCATACGGACGTGCTCGTATGTTTACATATAGTCAATACATGGAATGTAGCTAATTTTAATTGTACATTGGTACCTATTTGATCAGCCATATATCAAAAATGTGTTGTTCAGTTGCACAAAACACATTTCTTTTATTTTTCTTGTTTAAAATAAATTGAAAAATGAGAGCGGTTTATATATTTTTATGTAAATAAAGAAATCAAATATTTCATAATTCATACTCTATCTTATGAATTAAATTCTAGTTATTGAGTTCAAGCACATAATAGGAAAAGTTTAATAAAAGGTTAGCAAAAATAATAGTCTTTGTCAATAACATAAAAATGGATTTCAACTTGGTATAAAAGGCATATTATCAAATGGACACAACGGTGAGGAACTTGCATATAATAAAAATAATAAAATGGTAAAGCAAACAATAAAATGATATGAGTTGGAAAATGGCAAAAACACATGAGGCTGATAATAAAATCGAGTTTGATAACAATATTTGAATGTTATTCAAAGTTGATGAATAGAGCATCAACTTAATATATATATATATTTGTGACTGATAAAAAAATTGGTTTTTAATATATATATATATATATATATAGAGCATTAAGAGAAAACTCATCTTTAGAGAGAAAATTTAAATACTTCTAAAGAATTTTTTTAATTAAAAATAAAAAAATATTTTCAAAATTATGTTTTTGCCATTATTCTTAATTTCTTACCCTTCACTCGAAAAATATAAAAAAAAAATTAAAAATTAAAAAAAAAACTCGCTGTAATGCACATACGTATTACTGTGCGATACCGTTTTATTACACATGTGTTTTACTATGTATTTTTAAGTTCAATAGTGTTTAATTGCATATATTGAATATTTGTGTATTATATATGTGTAGTAGTGTTGTATTATATGGAAAAAAATAATAATAAAATAAAAGTCGATGTAGTATACCTGTGCATTAATGTTGTATTACACATACGTACTAATGTGTATTCGATGTGCGTATTGGTCTTATATTGCACATATACAATAGTGTGTATCAATTATGTGCAATAGTGTTGTATTCTATGCAATACAACACTTTTGCATATATGCAATGTACACTATTACACATGTGCACTATACCGACGAGGTTAACGACAAGGTTTTTTTTTTGAACCAATAACAACATATAAGAATAATGGAAAAAAAGAAACTTCAAAAAAAAATCTAAAAAGAGTTAAAAATAGTTTTTTAAGAGTTTTTAAGTTTTCTCTTTAAGAGGAGTTTTCACCTGATCCCACCCATATATATATATATATATATATATATAGGCAAAGTATAAAATGAAAACCTACTTGAGTTGTGAAAACCCGCGAAAACCCTATATAACATCGTTTTTTTTTTGTTACATGTAATATATGTTGTTACATTAAATACAAAACATCGAAAACATTAAAAAAAATGTTTTGCTATTTTTTTTACATTTTTTACTAATTTTATTTATGTTTTCATGAGAGAGAAAGTGTAAATTAACTTTAACATTTTTTATTAACTTTAATTATGAACCACAAGATTTAATATTTAATTAAAAATATTTGGTTAGGAATGAGTTTTTAGAGTTTTCACACTTAAATGGGTTTTTATTCTAAGCTAACCCTATATATATATATATATATATATATATATATGTATAGGATCAGGATCAGGATCATGTGAGAACTTTTTGGAAATTGAGAACTATGAGAACCATTTTGGACCAAAAAAACCCAAAAATAAAAAAAAATCATAAAACAAAAAAAACACAAAAATAAAAAAGTAAAAAAAACCAAAGTTCTTATTTATCATCCTGGTTTCTAAAAAAAACGTAAAAAAATTCTCGGTTTAGCTAAATTATACATATACATATATATATAATATGTACATATATGTACACACATGTTTTTTTCCTATACACATATGTATAATTTAAGGTAAATGATAATGTACATATGTATACATTACATAACTAGAGATTAAATGAAAGTATACATATGTGTATGGGTATAATACGAATTAAAAAGAAAAAAAATCGGTTTTTTTTATTATACATATATGTATAATATGTACACACATGTTTTTTCCTATACACATATGTATAATTTAAGGTAAATGATAATGTACATTTGTGTATATTACGTAACTAGAGATTAAATGAAAGTATACATATGTGTATAGGTATAATACGAATTAAAAAGAAAAAAAAATTTATTTTTTTTAAATGAAACCGGAATGAAATATAAGAATTTTGGTTTTTTTACTTTTTTAAAATTTTCGGTTTTGTTTGTTTTATAATTTTTTTAATATTTTTTTAGATGATTTTTTAGTGGTCCAAAATGGTTCTCAAAGTTCTCAATTTGCCAATGATTCTCTTAGGATCCTTACCCTATATATATATATATATATATAATGTGGACCTAGCGACAGAACTTTCTTCAGATTTCCAAGAAAATTCTAAATAATCAATGGGCCCACATGCTATCTATGACTAATGAAAGTGAATGCTCGATGAAATGCGCTGATGAGTTCCCCATTTTACTTTGCTAGTTTAATTTGTTGTGAGAAAGGAACATAATTATGAAATATAGCAATCAAACAAAAACTAGTTTCATAGTTATGAACGAATTACTTAGGAAAATAATCAAATGATAAATGGGTGAGAATTATGATGCCATGGTAGTCAAACAAGCATGCTTTGTATAAAAATGAAAACTTTTACATTTATATCATATCTGTAGAAAACACACATGTAATACATAAACATAAAGCACAACATATAGTAGTATTGAGACGGAAAGATTAAAGATAATAACTGATTATATATATATTCCACAACTGCTAGCATTTTAAGGACTTATGTGGCGTCTCTTCCTAACCTTTTCATCTTGGAAACTCTCACCATGACTGCAACAAATATCATGTCCATGGTTACCTCTGCAAACACAAAAAGCTTATATCTCAATTGTTTCTTGAACAACAAGACTCCAATAACACCCCAAAACCCGTTCGCTAAGCCACAAAGCACACTCAAATAAAACCATTCCAAAGGTTCACCAGATTCTTTGTATTTGGTCTTGCTCGTTGTAGTGGTTGGATCATCAGGATTAGAGCAGTTATTTGGCAAAGGTGCCCCACAAAGACCTCTGTTACCAGCATACGTTGATGGGTCAGTAAGTGTTTGCAACTGATTTCCCGTTGGAATCCGTCCTGACAAGTTGGTGTGACAGATTCATAAATCTTAAAAAGTTCAAATCCGCCATGCTTGGAGGGATCATCCCAGTAAACTGGTTGTCTAAGAAATCGAGAGAATTTAGCGCCTTCATGTTGCCAATGCTATCTGGAATGTTCCCACTAAGGAGATTATGAGACAAATTAAGTCCCACCAACAAAGTAAGTGTAGTTATTTTTAGGGGGATTTGTCCTGTAAGTTTATTGCTTGAAAGGTCCATGTTAAACACTAGATCTAGAGTTTTTGCATATTCAAGATTCATTCCTTTCATAACCTGAATCACATTCTCATCAGAGCCAGAACTTCCATTACGAATATCTAGCTGTGTTTTCTTAATCATCCCATTCAACTCTCCAAAACAATTAGGGATGGGTCCTATTAGGTTATTTTGTCCGACATTAAAAATTTGAAGATATGAACATTTGCACAAAGATTGTGGTATTCTTCCCGTGAAGGTGTTTTTATGCAATCTGAGGACCATCAAATATGTAAGATTTTCTCCAATCCATTTTGGTATTTTTCCAGAGAAGTCGTTATTACCCAAATCCATATTAAGAATCTCAAATTCCTTAAATCCGCCATGCTTGGAGGGATCATCCCAGTAAACTGGTTGTCTAAGAAATCGAGAGAATTTAGCGCCTTCATGTTGCCAATGCTATCTGGAATGTTCCCACTAAGGAGATTATGAGACAAATTAAGTCCCACCAACAAAGTAAGTGTAGTTATTTTTAGGGGGATTTGTCCTGTAAGTTTATTGCTTGAAAGGTCCATGTTAAACACTAGATCTAGAGTTTTTGCATATTCAAGATTCATTCCTTTCATAACCTGAATCACATTCTCATCAGAGCCAGAACTTCCATTACGAATATCTAGCTGTGTTTTCTTAATCATCCCATTCAACTCTCCAAAACAATTAGGGATGGGTCCTATTAGGTTATTTTGTCCGACATTAAAAATTTGAAGATATGAACATTTGCACAAAGATTGTGGTATTCTTCCCGTGAAGGTGTTTTTATGCAATCTGAGGACCATCAAATATGTAAGATTTTCTCCAATCCATTTTGGTATTTTTCCAGAGAAGTCGTTATTACCCAAATCCATATTAAGAATCTCAAATTCCTTAATTCTCCATGAAGCTCACCACTGAAGTTATTGCCATTTAGTTTTAGCCATGACAACGATGAAGAAATATTTCCTAGAGAACTCGGAAGGACCCCAGACAACCCATTTGAACTAACTATCAACATACTCATATGTTGCAAAATCTCTACACAGTCAGGAATATTTCCGAATAACCTATTCCCAGAATCATCAAGAAGTGTTAACCTTGTACTTTTGCACAATGGCGCTGGAATTGACCTATTGAAAAGGTTATCTTGTAGAATCAAAGACCCTGTAAACCCATTTAATGGAAGATTTATCAAATATCCACTAAGTTTGTTGCGTGAGAGATCCAAGTAAGAAATGATTGGCATTTTCCGAAACCATGTTGGCAGAAGTCCATATAGGCTAGCATTAGATAACACCAACTCCTCAAGCTTCCTCTGAGTTTGCAACCACTATGGGAATCCATATGCAATCTTGCAAGAACCGAGTAGAACATTTCTCAATTGGAAAGGAGGTTTGTACTCACGTGAGATATTGAAGATCAGTTTACGGTTAGAAGTTGTATCCAAATACTCCAACAACGAGAGATTGGCAAAATGGACTTCTGAAACAACTCCTTCTAAAGAATTGTTAGACACGTCTAAAAGTGCTAGTTTGGAGACTTGCCCAACTGAAACTGGAATATTCCCATTTACAAAATTTGAGGACACTGAAAATGCTTCTAGTGAAGCTAGCTTTCCTATAGAAGCTGGGATTGGACCTGTTAGATGTAAAATAAGTTTTGCTTAACATGATAACATCTATAAAATACGGCAAGGGCAAGGCGAAGGTTGCCTCCACTGCCGATCAGGGGAATCGGTCAGAGTCGGAGACCGAGAGTGAAGAGGTAGCGGGGAACCCTGGTGGTGATGAGACCACTGTTCCGGAGGTTGAGACAGCTGTCACCTCCGGGCAGCCTAGTACAACGACGGTGACCGGCGTGAAGAGGCGGGCTCCATCGGGTTCGTCCCCGCCTATTCGCACCTTCAAGCTCAAGAGGACTCGTAAGTGTAAACTTTAACTTTAACTTCATATCTTTCCGCCATTATATTTAAATATGTTGTCTTCATGCAGGCGTGGATGCAACCGCATTCCAGGGTGGAGCGGGGAGGAGCACTTCTGGACCCATGACGGTAGGTTTGGTCAACCTACCCGAGGCGATGACCCAGGCGGCTGCGCCTGCTTCACGTGTTGGTTCAGTTGCTCACTCGGTTGAGGCAACTGTTCCAACTGTGACGTCGTCTCCGCCGGCTGTCAGTGCCATATTCACTGATTCCTTCACTGAGCTGGCAGTGAGTTTTTCTGCGGGCTCTTCCGCAGCGGCGACCACGGTTGTGAGTTCACCTCCGTTGGTTCCTACGACGGCGGCTTCAACCGCGCATCCGGCACCGACGACCACCTCGCCCCCGGCCGGTTCAGCAGGTATGTTTGGGGTTGGGGCGTCTAGCCAATCTCTGCCTCCTTCCCATCTGCCTGACCTCTTGGATGGATATCCGCTAGGTTCGGGTGATGGGTTTGGCGGCTACAGGCCTGTCGTCGACCCTACAGGTGCGTAGGGTTAATTTGGCCTGTTATGTTTTTTTTTTTATCATCTTTTCCTAACTGCTTTTTGTTTTTGCAGTGTCGGATTCGAATGAGGTGTTTGTTCCGCGGTGGAACATCCGCCGGGGAACCACCCTTCGGACGGCTGTGGACTGCGTCGAGTGGGCGCGCCACGCCGCCCCCAGTGGTGCACTGGGAGAAGCTATGTCAAGCTACCAGGAGGGTAGGCTGACAAACGAGCTTCGAATTCTCCTTGCCCAGATGCAGCCGCGCGTCGAGCTGCTTTGTCGTGAAAACGACAAGTTAAAAGCAGCTCGTATCCAAGAAGTAGCTCAGGCGCGGGCTGTCCGGGAGGAGAACAGGAGGCTCTCCGCCGTTGCTGCGGAGAAGGAGAAGGCCTTCAAGGCCCTTGAGGTTGAAGTTCAGGCCCGTCTCGAGGCCCGTTCCAAGGCTACCCAAGCTGTTAACGAACAGCTTCGGTTGGCTAAGGAAACCGCTCGGAACGCAACTGAGAGGGCCACCAGGGCTGAAGCTGTTGCTAAGCCTCTACGCACCGAGAATGAGGAGCTCAAAGCCAAATTAGAGAGGCTCCAGCAGGCTCATGACGCCTTGGCCATGGAAGACGCCAAGAAGCTTCAAGAAATCTTGGACCAGAGGGGTATGCTTGACCATACTGAGCGTAAGCTAAAGGGCGTTGAAGAGGCTGCTGCTAAGGAAGTGTTGCTTGCCAACCTTAACAAAAGTGAAGCCGAACGCGCCCGTAACCAAGCTCAAGCTGCCCTCCAGGAGGCTCTGGTTACCAAGGAATGGCTTCTACGAGAAGCGTTGTCGCATGTAAGCTTAGCTTCATAATGTCTTCACGCTTTTCTTTATACTTAGAAAAGGTTTTGATACTTGTATTTTTGTTTTGTAGGTTGTGCATCGGGTCTTCACGGACACATCATATGACGATGCCATGAGCGCAGCCCTCAACGCTTCTTATGAGGATGGGGAAAAGGCTGGCTTCCTGCTTGGTCTAGGGTTCGTTGAGAAGGGCATCCCGCCTTCCAACTTCCCTTTATATGATGTGGATACTGAAGCTGCTTATGACCAAGCAGTGAACCAGTATGCTGCCTTCCCGCATCCAGTGGTGGAGAAGGTGAACGAAGTTGCTGCTGCTGATGATAGGTTAACCATTCTCAAGACCTTCCTTGAACCGCCACAGCCAACTGATAGTGCGGGTACAAGTGGGTTTGGAGGTAGTGGTCCTGAAGCTTGAACCTTTAGATCCCTTCCCACTGTTAGGATAGGTTTATGTTTTTGTATAGATTTACACTCTTGTAGGCGGGTAGATACCCGGCCATTCTTGTAATACTTGAATTTTTATGGAATGTAAATCTTTTGTGCGGGTAGGACCGTCACTCTTGCTTTATAAACGTTATACGACTTGCTCATGCATATTATAGTTTAATTTGGCACTTGTTTTGCCGCATAAACAAAATATGATTCGCTTGTGCATACTTTAGTTTAACTTAGCAATTTCTTAAGTACTTTGAATAAGTTAACCTATCAACGTGGCAGATAATAGGTTAAAGTTTTGCTTCCTCTTTCGTGATTGTGCGGGTAAGACCGTCACTTGTACTTAGTAGGATGGCTAAACTTTACCAATATCTGACCTGCGTGGAGGTTTTCCTCATTTTTTCCTTGAAGATATTTTCTAAGTGTTCTGAATAAGTTAACCGTTCGACGCGCGGTTGTCAATAGGTTAAAGTTTAGTTTCCTCTATCATGATTTGTGCGGTTAGGCCCGGCACTTTCATTTAGTGGGATGACCGAACTTCACCTATGACTGACCTGCGTGAAGGTTTGCCATTGTTTGTGTTTATGCGGGTTTTGCCGCCTTCCACACGCAACGATTTCTTCACACTTATTTATGCGGTGAAAACCGGCATATCAGTGTTTTGAATAAATTAACTGTTCGACGCGCGGTTGTCAATAGGTTAGTTCGGTGTCCTCTATCATGATTTGTGCGGTTAGGACCGGCACTTTCATTTAGTAGGATGATCAAACTTTACCTATGACTGACCTGCGTGAAGGCTTTCCTTATATTTTCTTTAAAAATTTGTCGTTTTGTGTTTATGCGGGTTTTGCCGCCTTCCACATGCAACGACTTGTTTTCCCACTTATGTATGCGGTGAAGACCGGCATATCAGTGTGGAAAGTTCATTAAGTATAAATGTAAGACCATCAACGTCAATGTGATAAGGAGAATCATTTCCATTAAAAGTGGCTCTGGGCCTTTTCTTTTACAAGTTTGGAATTGATCTACATGCAGACTGTGTAATTGAGCTCCCTTCCATGTTCTTGGGAGTGTCATCGAGCCTTTCGAGCCGATATGCACTTGGTTCGGAATCTCGTTGTTTACGCAGTAAGTAGTCTCCGACATTGAAGCTGCAGTTTTATTCGTGTTTTCCCCAACTGGGGTTCTACACGCATTAGCCTGCTCAGCGTTCATTACGCCACGAGGTGCGTGAGCGTCCCATCTCTGACAAATGCTTCGACGATGTCCTTCAAGTCTACGCATTCCTCGGTGTTGTGGCCTCTTGTCCTGTGGAAGTCACAGAATTTGCTCTGATCAGCGTTGTGACGCTCTCGGATTATTGGAGCCTTTGGCCATGGGAGTATCTCGGTGTCGAATATCTCGGTGACGCTTTTGGTGAGTGGCGTCCATCTGGAGTTCCGGTTTGACGACGGCATGTTATCCTTTCCGCCTAACCGAGGGTGCGAGCCGGATGAGGTGTTAAAGTTTACCCTTGACTGCCAAATGCCTAGCTTCCTCTTTTTGTTTAGTCGGGTGGTAAGGACATTGTTTTCTCTTGTTTTCTGGGTGTAGAGGTTTGTGCTCTGGGGAAGATCTCTACCCAGTTGCTTTTCCGTTTCCGCGAAGCGTTTAGCTGCTGTCATGATGGCATCCCATGTGGATGGCATGCCATCTTTAGCCGTTAAGGTGCGGATGAGCTCTGGGTCTTTTGTGCCCTTGATGAAAGCAGCGCGAACAAGATCTTCGCTAATACTACCCAGACTTAGCTTCTTTGAGTTGAAGCGAGTGATGAAGTCTAGCAAAGATTCATCTTCCTCTCGAATGCAATTGAGGATTGTCCATTGCTCTTCGGTATACTTTCTTTGTTGGCTGAAGTGTTGGCTAAACTTCTGTTGGAAGTCTGCCCAATCATAGATGTGGTGGACCGGTAGACGGTCAAACCACGCTCTAGCCGCTCCAACTAGCGTCATCTGGAACATATAACACCACGTGGGTTCCGTCCAATTGCTGACGGTTGCCCCCGCTATGAATCTGTTCAAATGATCGTCTGGGTCGGATATACCATCATAAGTGCCGATGTTGGGCATCTGCTTGGCACTCTTCGGGGCGATTGCTTCCGCAATGTCCCTTGCAAACTTGGACGTTCCCGCATTTGCAACAGTTGGTCTAAAAGCTTTGGAGAAGTCACGTGGGTTTCTACCCGCGTTTTTTGGTTTGAAAGTTTCTCCCAAATTCCTTCTCGGTTGGAAGTCCGTGTCCTTACGCTTCCCTTTCGCCCTATGGCGAGGGTTTACGACGGTGTCGGATTCCTCCGAATCATCGTCCAAGTACTCGCACTCATTGCTCATGTTGAGCTGTTGAGTGCTTCCGAATTCGTCAACCTGTTGGAGTGAACGTAAGCGTTCATCCAACTCACCTTGGAATTCCCTTTGACGTTTTTCCGCCCACGCTTTAACTTGTTCAAGTGTTTGGCGGGGGTGCCTCGTCTGTTGTCTTTCCACCTGGGTATCAATGAATCCCAGGGGAGGATTGTTTACTGCACTTGCCCCGGCTCGGGTAACCGGGGTAGTGTTCGTAAAATTTACTGCACTTGCCCCGGCTTGGGTAACCGGGGTAGTGTTCGTAAAATGTGTGTATTCGCCGGTGTTCCCCCCAGTAGCTGGGGTTGTGGTTACCGGGGTTTCTTGGTTACTCCCTGGCCTGAGGACCGGAGTAACGTTAAACATCTTTTCGGAGGTTTTGAAAAAACTGAATTAGTTCTAGCTTTTATGCACGGATGGCGCCAATGAAGAAACACTAATTGACCCCGGACATATTACGGATAATCTGGGGGTTAAATAGATGTTTCCCACGAGGTTTAGGTCCGGCAAGATGGTTCCTCTGATGACCTGCAAAACAGACACCGTGAGCTCGTCACTTAGAAGGGGGGTACCTCCTTGTGACCACCCTCCAGCGTGAGAATCAGAGTAGATTGCTCTTGAATATAAGTGTATATTAAGAGATTACTAGAAAAGATAAGATGTGATAAGGTAATGTAATGTGTCCATACCATTCCAAGGTGTTGGAGTATTTATAGCCGAAGGTAGGTTTCCAAGCAGGTACAGCCGGCTGAATAGTATTCCTGTTCTGCCAACTGTGGGCTACGCACGTGCCATGCTGGTGGTTGGTGGGTAGGCAGCGGCTGATAGTGACCAGGCCGGCTGTGTACTATTCCTGTTCCACCAACTGCAGGCTATGCACGTCCTCCGACAGGTTGGTGAGTAGGCAGCGGCTGATAGTGACATACAGTACAAGAGCGTGCTGCTCGTCATACTGTTGTCAGTGAGCTGTCGTATCTTTGGTCAGATCTTTTGTCCATACCTCGTCAGGTACAGTACAAAAGATCCTCCAGTATCGTACGGACTGGCTCATTTGTGCGGGAGTGTTCCCGGCTTTGTGCGGGAGTGTTCCCGGCTTGCTCACTCCTTCAGGTGACATTACTGAATTATTTAAGAGTTAAGTGCCTTGTGCGTGTAGCCTTGCTGCGCGGGTAGCCTTCCCTGATGGCTAGTATCCGTTGCTGCGGGAACAAGCGGAGTACGTCGACCATTGGGAGGTTTTTCCTGCGGGAACAGCTTGCGTACTGCGCGTAAGGACGTCATGTCTCTGAGCATGGTGGATCCTGCGGATCCAGTTGGTTTCTGCGCAGACGTCTCTTCAAGGTGAGTTGCGAGTTTAGCCTTTGCGCAGACGTCCCTGTTGAAGGTGAGTCTTGCGGGTTCAACTGCGCAGACGTCCCTCTTTGAGGTGAGTCTTGCGGGTCCAACTGGGCTCTGCTGGGACCTACCTCTTCACCTTGGTCTCGTTTAAATAGATTACAGATACATGAAATGAGTTTTGCTTAACCTAAAGCCTCTTTGGTCTCGTTTAAAAATTTGTTATCATGAAATGGATTGTTTATTGAAGAGCTCAAATTAACCAACAAATTGCTCAAAAGAAATATGGTAATGAGTAGTTACCTCCTACTACGTACCATAATTTATTATTATCAGAAGTGGTAACAAGAAATTAGGAGCCATCCAATATCGATAATCATAATCAAATGCACAAACTATTATTGAAATATTTTTAATTTTCATATGGCACACTTATTATTTATAAGCAGTTCAGACAAAAACTTTTTGGGTCAAAGTCAAACCCAGAAGTATTGAAAAGTAAAATGATGCATACACATGAAGAACAAATTATTATTGAAATACTTTAATTTTCGTAATTATATATGGCATACCAATTGTTTATAAACAGTTTATACATACACATGATACAAACATAAACAGTTTATACATACACTTGTTGCTCACTTGCCTTCTGTTTCGATGTAATCTAAATATTTAAAGTAAAAAATTTGAGTTTAATTTCAAAAAAAAATGTATTATAAAGAAAAATAATAACTGCAACAAAAACATGATTTATAATAATTTGTCTTCTTTGCCCCTTTAAATCTTGGAAACTCTTACTGCAACTTCCACATATATCTTGTCCATGGTTACCTCCGCCATCATAAAAAGCTTGTACCTCCATTGCTTCTTGAACAACAAGACTCCAGTAATACCCCAAAACCCGGTTGCAAATCCACACGTTATGTCCAAGTAAAACCATAAATTCTTTGGATCATTAGATGCTTTGTATTTGTTCTTGCTGCATTTGGTGGATTCTCATGATTGGAGCAATCATTTGGCAGAGGTGCGCCACATAGATCCCTGTTACCAGCATATATTGATGGGTCGGGAAGTGTTTGCAGTTGATTTCCGGTTGGAATCCGTCCTGACAAGTTGTTTTGTGACAAATTCAGGCAACTTAAAAAGTTCAAAGTTGCCATGCTTGAAGGGATCGTCCCGGTAAATTGGTTGTCCGAGAAATCAAGAGACTTTAATGCCTTCATGTTCCCAATGGTATTGGGAATACTCCCATTGAGGTGATTGTGAGACAAATTGAAACCTATCAACAAGACAAGTTTAGTTATTTCTGATGGGATTTGTCCGACAAGTTTGTTGCTTGAAAGATCCATATTAAACCCGTGTTCACTGGGTCATGCATAGTAATGTTATGACTCCAAGATCAGCAAATATAGTTTTTAAAAGATTGGGTTTTGCGATTCAAAAGGGGGTAGCGGCACAGCTTGTTGCCCGCTTGCCTTCTGTTTCGATGTAATCCAAAAGACATAAATGTAAATCATTAAGTTGGATTCCTTTCATGACCTGTGACACAACTTTGCCAGAACCATACCCTCCACTATAAATACTTTGCTCTCTTGCCTCAATCATCCCATTCAACTCTCCAAAACAATGAGGGATGGATCCTGTTAACTTGTTGTGGGCAACATCCAAAATTTGAAGATATGAACATTTGCACAAAGATTGAGGAATTCTTCCTGTGAAGTTGTTTTTATGCAACCTGAAGACGGTCAAAGATGTAAGATTTTCTCCAATCCATTTTTGTATGTTTCCAGAGAATTTGTTATTTCCCAAATCCAAAACTTTTAAGGTTATCATATTCCCTAAATCTCGAGGAAGCTTGCCACTAAATTTATTGTCATTTAGTTGTAACCATATCAATGATGAAATATTTCCTAAGGAACATGGAAGGATTCCCGACAGCCTATTTGAACCAAGTATAAGTGTCTGCATGCTTCGCAGATTCTCTACACAGTCAGGAATATTTCCAGATAACCTATTTCTGGAAACATCAAGAAGTACCAAGTCTGTTCTTCTACACATTGACCTTGGAATTGACCCGTTGAAAAGGTTATCTTGTAGAAGCAAAAAATCACCATCGCGTTCAAGCCCATTAATAGGATTTCTAAATGGAAGGTTTATCAAAGATCCACCAAGTTTGTTATGAGAGAGATCTAAGTAAGAAATGGAGCGCATCTTCTGCAACCATGTAGGTGTAAGTCCATATAGACTAGCATTAGATAACACCAACTTCTCTAACTTCCTTTGAGTTTGCAACCATTGTGGAAATCCATTTATAATCTTGCAAGAACTAAGTTGAACATGTCTCAACTGGAATGGAGGGATCCACTCACGTGAGATATTGAAAGTCAACTTAAGATTATAAGTTGTAGTCAAGTACTCCAACATTGAGAGATTAACAAAATGGGCTTCCAAAACCACTCCTCCTAAAGAATTGTTAGACACATCTAAAATAACTAATTTGGAGAGTTTCCCAATTGTAACTGGAATCTGCCCTGTTAATTGGTTTGATTTAAGAATCAATTCAGTTAAATCCGTTAATCGTCCCAATGATTCTGGGATAGAACCACTAAATTGATTCCAAGAAAGCTCAAGTTTGGTGAGTTTTCCAAGGAATGTCGGAATGGTACTAGTTAAATCATTATCAGCTAGATATAATTCTTCCAATGATCTTAATCTCACTAAAGATTCAGGGATTAAACCAGTCAAACTGTTTGACCGGAGATCTAAGACTCTTAAATTGGTTAGTCTTCTGATAGACTGAGGAATTGAACCGCTTAAATCATTATGATCTAGATTCAACACCTCTAAAGCATATTCGGAACATTTTGACATGTTTGTTGATGGGCCCTATCATTTCTTCTCCAAAATAAATACCTGACATGCTCAATTCCTTAAGATGACATTGTCTCCACATTCCAACAAGCTCAGTGTGCTTAAAGTTATTAAAAGAAACATCAAGCTTTAGAAGGTTAGGCATAATAGGAATTGGCGAATTCAAAGTGTTTCCAAAAAGGTCAAGGACTCTTAGTGAAGTCATGTTCATTAATTCATATGGAAATCTACCATCAATATAATTCCGGCCAAGACCAAGATATTGTATGTTGAGTGGGCACTGAAATTAAAATACGTGGGTGAAAAATAGGTACGGTAAAGATCAAGATATTGTATGCTAGAAGGGATCATGTTTAGAAAGTTTATAGAGTTCCATGCAGCACTAAGATTATAGGATGAAAGATCAAGGAATGTTAAGGATGTAGCTAAGGTCATGTTAAGAAAAAAGTGTGGGAGTTGACCTTCAAAATTGTTGTAGCTAAGGTCAAGATGTTCGAGGTTGGGAAGTATTTTACTTGAATCAAGATGTAGACCAAGATCAACATTGTAAATTCCACAACCACTTAAACTTAAGTACGTTAATGATGGAATCATGTACATTACCACGTCAATATTTTTTGCTGGAAACAAATTCACATCAGTAAGATCAAGAACCTTTAAATTGGAGAGATTTCCAAGGTTATGGGGAATAATACCACACAAACCCATATAAGAGAGATTGAGGTAACTTCGCTCTTTGAAAGATCCAATGAATTCAGGAATATGGCCTTGTAAGAAATTATTCCCACTCAAATCCAGATGTTTCAGATGCCTCAACTCAGCCAAATAAGAGTTCACCTTATCACCTACTAAGTAGTAATCTTCTGGGTCATCGTCATCACCCCTATAATTGATGAAGGCTGATAACACTTCCTGTGGCACCATCACAACGTACTCCTTTCCATGAGCAACAATCAACACCAACCCATGATGATAGCATTTTGTAGTTGTCTTTGACACTGTGTTTGAACCTGAGTAGTGCTAGTCTCTCTCGCTCGTGGCAGCATACGGTTGAATTTTGAACCCCCATACAAGTATATTTGGTTGCAACCAAAAGAACACTAAAGAAAATGAGATGAAGCCCCCAAACCCATTGATTATCCATCATTCACACTATTTTTTTTTTAGTAAAGTGATACAGACTAGATATGAGTTGTCATGATGAACACACTACATTAATTAATAATTGCATAAAGCTGGAAGACTTTGCAAGTCGTTGCGGATGATCAGTGCACAAATTGCATCCACAAATTGCATTCTTCTATCCTAACCGCACCTTGTAATTCTTTACTTCCCGATGGATAAACTTAAAACCATTTTATGACGTATATATCCAAATCTTTGTAGATAACATTTATTATCAAATTTAACACTTAAAAAGTATTAGAAATTCGAAGACAGGTTTTCGAAATTAGATTTATTATTAATACTATTAATATTTTTGGAATGGAGACCGCACTGAGAGCCTGTAGGGCCAATATTATATATTGTTTTTAGGATTGTATATGTCGTTTTATTTTGTTTTAGTTGGTGTAGTACGTACTCGGTACGTTTAGTTTGTAGGTTTATTATGTAAAGTTTGAAAAAATGGGGACCCTATATAAAGGGCCACTTAACCCATTTCTCCAATACTCCAACTCTTTCACTTCAAGAAAAACCCTTTGGAAATAAAGTTTCTCTCACCTACTTCTCATTTTCTCTCTTTTGTAATAACAAACTAAGATCCGAGATTCGAGTGTCGTTGTGGTTTTCGGGTCAAACTTTTCGGGTTTTGATCATAGTTTTTGTTGGATTTAAGGTTGATTTCGTGTTACTCATCTCTTTTGGAGTCCCTTACACCTTGGAAATACACGAAAATCACCAAATCTAAGTTTTTAGTGTTTTAAGTTTTTGTGTCCGAGCTCATATTCGGCTTAAAAACTCAGATCTAGGCCGATTTATTGATTTTTAGACTAAAGTCTTTTTGACTTTTTGGAAGTTTGGGTGTTACATTCTCAAAAAAAAAATTGCATCGGGTACTGTAGCAGTCGCTTCCGAGGTACTGTAGCAATCGCATCGCGCGAGGTACTGTAGCACTTCGCACAGGGGGGGGGGGGTACTGTAGCAACTCGGCACTGTAGCAACTCATGCGAAAAAAGAAATTTCGCATGCACTGTAGCAACTCGGGACTGTAGCAACTCATGCGAAACACTGTAGCGACTCGGCACTGTAGCAACTCGGTACTGTAGCAAAAAAAATCTGGTTTTAAAAGTTGTTTCGCTTCGCACCAGATCATTTCGCTTCGCATCAAGAAAATTCGCTTCGCTTGAGACTGCTTCGCGTCTCATCAAAATGTTTCGCTTCGCTTGAGACTGTTTCGAGCAAAATTCTTGTTTTTGTTAAAAATCAAACTGTTTAAGGACTGTTAAGTGTTTGAGGCTATTGTGACCATGGCTAGTATTGATTCTGATATGTTGAAGGGGGTGCTTGTTACTTGAGAACCAAGTGGGAACCAATACTAAACCTCCAAAGTTTATGACCTTAGATGACAACTTTGCTGATTTCAAATGGAGGTTCATGAACTTTATTTCGTTGACTGACTCTGAGCTGATGAGATGTTTTGAGGTAGGTCCTCATGTTCCTGTGGTAGTCACTGCAAATGGGGGACAAGCAAAAGCCGTTGAAAATTATGATCAAAATGATAAGACATTAATAGAGCAAGATAAGAAGGCATACCTCACTTTAACTGTTTGTCTTTCAAATGAAATTACTGAAACTCTACGTGAACACAAAAGTGCAAAGGGTTTGTGGGATGCACTTGTTGAAAAAGTTGAGGGAAATGCTGAGATTAGAGAAAAAAAGAAGGCTCTGCTGAAAGAAGAATTCAATATGTTCAACCACCGTCAAGGTGAAAATGTGTTGGACTTGGTAAAAAGGTTTGAAAAGTTGATGGTAAGAATCAGAGCTGCTCGTGTCAACATCACGAACTCTGAAATCAACCACAAGCTGTTGAATTCACTGCCTTATACATGGAGCGTCAATGTTGTTAGCATAAAGAGAACCACAAACCTGTATACCATGACACTCTCAGAGTTGGCTTCTATCACCTTTTGAAATAATGGAAGATAAGCTCCAAATGAACAATCAGTCCAAAGAAAATAAAGTTGGGACAAGTAATAAAGTTGGGACAAGTGCTGCAGGTGAAAGCAGTCGTGCATGTCCTATCATTCCCGACACATCACATGCTGATGAGGTATACAACAATTTATGTTCTCAAGCTTGCATTAACAAGGTCACATATTATAGATACCATCAGAATGAAGTTTTGAAAGAAAATGAAAAATGTCGTGAGTTAAATGCTAAATATGTAAAGGCTAACAAGATTTACATTGAGAAGATTGAAACTCATCGTGATGATGTGGCAAATCTTAAACTTAAAATTTTTCAAAAGGAGCATGACGTTATATATTATGAAAACATAATTAATGATTTAAAAGATGAAATTGAAAAGTTAACTTGATGCTTCTGATAAAAGGGAAAAAGAAAAACAAATTGAAAGATTTGAAACATCATCTGAGAAATTGGATGATCTTATTGGAGCCCAGAGAAGTACTAAAGTGCAAGCGGAGCTGGGGTACGATTACACTGCCGTACCACCACCTTTTAATGATAACTACACCAGTTTGCCCCACTTTAGCTATAATACTTCTCTCGAGGAAGAAATGTCATATGGGGTTGGTAGAATACCAAAACCTGTAAAATTTGTTCCTATAGTACCACAAACTGTTGCTCCAGTTCAATCATCTGATAAATCTAACATCAATGTACCTTTTGAAGCTGGTTATGTAGAAGAAAGTGGGTCGGTGGAAATGTTGGAATACCATATGCCCGAGACACATAATTAGGTTAATGTGGCTAGTTGTGTTTGATCCAAGTCGGGTCATACCCAATAACGAGTTAGACACACACCAATTATGTATTTGTTAAGATAAGATCTATGAGACAAATACAGAACACGATACATTCAGAAAATCGGGTTTCTGAATACTTACTTGAAAGTGTTAAATAAATTAATTGGTTAATTTATTTATTCAAATAATTATTATTAGAATGATTATTTAACTATGTGTTCTTTTATAAAATGGTTTATAAAAGATGGGGTGTTTATATATTTTATAAAGTATAAAATAAATAAAAAAAAATAAATAAATAAATAAATATATTTGGGGCCGGTTTTGGGTGGGCCCCACACCCCATGATTTTGGTCAATATCTTGTCATGGATTTGGTATGGGTTACTTGACCAAAAACACCTAACACCATGTCTTGATTTGATGGAATGATGACATAAAGATCAAGATCATAAAATGCTTTCAAGTAACAAAAACCACACAACTCTTTCTTTTCTTTCTTCTTGTTTTCGGCCAAGACAAAAGGAAGAGGCTCGGGTCTCGGTTTTTGGTGTTCAAGCTCCCTAACATAGCTCGGTGTGTGTTGGAGGCTCGGGGTATATTCCGTTTGAGGATTTTGCTTTGAAAGTCTAGCATCAACATCATCATCTTCTTCAACCATCAACTACATCTCTTAAAGGTTTAAGAATGTAAGTTTTACAAGCTTTGATAGTTTAGTTTTTCCGTATTACTTGATCCTTGCCTCGGGTTTCTAACATATAGATTATTGGTAATCTTATGACATGAATAAACTAGGTTGTTCATGAACACATATCATATAAACTTGTAATATATATATATATATATACATATGGATAGATATGTTTAGTTTGTAAATATCACGCTTCCGCCTTAATTGTGACTAGTTAAATGGTTAACTTAGTATAAATTATCCATAGAAACCCAACAAATGGCATCAAGAGCCGGGATACGGGAAACTAAGCTTCGGGTTTTCGGTTTTATATTTTTCCCCTTGAAAGATTTTATAAAAAAATAAACATGCATGATTTTTTGTATTTAATCTTGTTATTATTTTTGGCTTTGTTCAATTAAATAAAAAAAAAATATAAAACCGAGTTCATGGGCCGAAGCCCAATTCGGATGTGATTGGGCCGAAGCCCACTTCATTAGGTTAATGGGTTAACCGAGAAGAAAAATAAAGGAGGGAAGAAAGTTAAATGGGCCGAAGCCCATTTTGGTTAAATGGGCCGAAGCCCATTAGACTTTTCATTGGGCCGAAGCCCATGTGTTTTGCACATGTGGGCCGAAGCCCATAATCAAGTTATTGGGTCAAGCCCAAATGGGTTGGGCTAGGCCCGATAAGGTCAAGGGGTTTTGGAACGGGTTCCTAAGACATAACGGGTTATGTTTGTTAAAACTAGACCGAGCTGTAGACCAAATGGATGTTTGTTGTGATTGCTATTAATTATTCAAAGTTTCGGTTTGTAATAATTAATTAGGGGCAATTTTGTAATTATTTATTCATATGGGTATGTAATAAATAGTTTATTTGTAATATCTTTATTTTATAGAAAAAAAATGTATTAGGACATTTGTTATGTAAATTTAAAGAAGATTGCAAAATTGGAAGTTTGGGCCTTATTGGGCCGGGTATGGTGATAATGGGTCTCACAAGCCCATTAAAGGGATTCAAGCCCAAATGGACCTAAGCCCACCTAATGAGCCCAAATGGAAGCTTATGGAAGCTTAGGCCCAAGTTCAAGCCCAATGGATCACAACGGGGTTGAAGAAGATGCTCGAAGCATTTGGATGCGGGATCGAGTGGGAGCTACAACATCCATGTGTCATGTGTCCCTTAGGATTGGACCTAAGACACACACTTGTTTCGGCTAACAAGTGTGGTCTAACTTAGTGGCTCGTGTCTAGTATAATTGTGTATGCTTGTTAATTGATTGTTTGAATATGTGGTTGCTAGATATTAGGATATCAACTTCGTCACATAGAATTAATTAACAAAGCATAAAACGGGTTCTAATAATTATCGGTAATTACGTGACACATAGTTTAATAAAATGGATTTATTAACTAGCCGTCTCACGCCCATAATAAAATGGTTTTATTATAAATTAGAATTTTGAAAATGGTTTCAAAATAATCATGTTACTAAATGCATGTTAGAACATGATTTAAAGTTTTATAACTAGAATTATTAAAACTAAAAATCCCTTTTAAAATTAAGGATAACAAGTTAAACACCATCCTTTTGTATTAACGCTTAACATATTAGTAAGCTCTTAGTGGGAAAAAGGTCACCTAACCGCGTAGAGTAAATTAATATGTTGAGGTAATATTGGCATATAAATGGGAAAAAGGTCACCTAACCGTTTGTATGTTAATATTACAAGTTGATACAAGTAGGACGACTTAAATTAGAACCATGTGAAGAGGGTCACCCAAGCATGGGGTCTAATAGGTGTTGATGGGATAAACATGCCGATACGAAATATGATTTCGAACCGGTCCCATAAACTCTAGAAGTTGCAAAAGGGTTTGCAATTGTTATGAATAACTACCTTGATAAACCGACAATGGGAAAAAGGTCACCTAACCGGAGTCGTGTTTATCGTTGGATTCTAGATTTTAATTATTAATTATATTTGGTATATATAAAAGGGTATTAATAATTAAAATATGTAAAACGCTAAAATGAACTTAATTAAAATTCTGCAGATGGCCGCACACGTCGACGACAACATAATCCCTAACGTCCAAAACGTATCTCTCCGATCTATTCTCGCTAAAGACCGTCTTAACCACAATAACTTTTCGGATTGGTTCCGAAATTTAAGGATTGTTCTAAAACAAGAAAAATTATATCATGTTTTGGAAACACCTATCCCCAATGAACCGGAAGAGGGAAGTGAGGTCGAATATATGAATTGGGTCCAACACACGGAAGATTCCATTCAAGTGTCATGCCTCATGTTGGCGACTATGGTTCCCGAAATCCAAAAGGATTTCGAAAACCATAATGCGTACGACATGATTACTCAACTTAAGGAAATGTTCCTTAAGCAATCGAGGGTTGAAAGGTTCGAAACGGTTCGAGCCTTGCATGCATGTAGAATGGATGATAATCAACCAGTTTCAACTTATGTACTTAAGATGAAAAGTTACATTGATCGCCTCGCCAAGCTCAATTGTCCCATCTCAAAAGAGTTAGCAACGGATTTGATCCTTAACTCTTTGTCGAAAAGGTTCGACACTTTCGTGTTAAATTATAACATGAACGGGTGGGACAAAAATATTGGAGAACTTCACTCAATGCTTAAAACAGCCGAGGCGAGCATGGGTAAAAGGGTTTTACCCGTGTTTGCGATCAATTAAGGTAGATCCAAGAATCGATCTCAACCCAATCCTAAGGCTAAGGTAGCAAAAAGAAAGGGTCCTCCTATGCATCTTAAAGGTAAGGGCAAATCACCGGTTATGGCAAAGAAACAAAAGGTTGTGGAACCGAGGGGTCATAAGGATGATCCTTGTTTTGGTTGTGGTGAGACCGGACATTGGAAACGCAATTGCCCGGTCTACCTAAAGGAGCTAAGAGACAAGAGGAATGCGGGGCATGCCTCGGGTAATGTCTTTATGATTAATATTGAGCTAAATCTTATTTCTTCTAACACATGGGTATTGGATACCGGATGTGGAACTCATATTTGCAATTGGTTGCAGGGGTTCAAAAGGAATGAAGACTTAAAGAAGGGCGAAGTGAGTCTTTTCATGGGCAACGGTGCAAGGGTGCACGTGGTCGCTAGAGGAGACTTCACTTTATCGCTTCCAAGTGGTTTGGAAGTTGTTTTGAGAAATGTTTTGTATGCTCCTAGTTTGACTAGGAACATTATTTCTGTGCACCTTCTTAGACAATGTAACTTTGACTTTAAATTTGTAAAATCAGAAATGCATGTATCATCTAATGGTATCTTTTATTTTAAAGCTGTACCAAACAACGGTATTTATGAATTGGTTCATGACAATACCTTAAATAGCTCATTATATCAAACTTCCACTAAAAGACTCAAAAAGGATTTGAGTGATTCCTACATTTGGCATTGTCGTCTTGGACACATAAACAAGAATCGTGTAAATACTCTCCAAAAGAATGGTCTTTTGAAAACAAATGAGTTAGGTTCGTTTGATGAGTGTGAATCTTGTATTCAAGGCAAGATGACCAAAGAACCTTTTAAAGGTACAAATGAAAGGGCTAAGGACTTGTTAGGTATCATACATACGGATGTATGCGGACCTCTCAAGCCCACTAGTAGGAATAGTGAAAGGTACTTCATTACCTTTACTGACGATTTTAGTCGATATGGGTATGTGTATCTAATGAAACACAAACATGAAGCCTTTGAAATGTTCAAGGAATTTCAAAATGAAGTACAAAATCAGCTCGACCGAACAATCAAGGTACTCCGCTCCGATAGAGGAGGCGAATACCTAAGTGATGCTTTTCAAAGTCATCTTAGAGATTGTGGAATTATTTCACAGCTCACTCCTCCTGGTACTCCTCAACATAACGGAGTATCCGAGAGGAGGAATCGAACACTGTTGGACATGGTTCGATCAATGATGGCACGAAGCTCACTACCACCATCATTTTGGGGATATGCGCTACTTACAGCGGCTCGCATTTTGAATATGGCCCCGACCAAAAAGGTGGATCGAATACCCTATGAAGTGTGGCATGGAAAGGTTCCATCCTTTTCATATTTAAGGGTATGGGGATGCATAGTTTATGTTAAACGTGACACCCCAAATAAGCTTGAGGCTCGATCCATCAGGTGTATCTTCATAGGATACCCAAAGGATGATATAGGATATATATTCTATGATCCTAGTGAACAAAAGGTGTTTGTTTCACGCAAAGGATACTTCTTAGAAACTAAGTTCCTTATGGAAGGACCTAGTGAAAAGAGAGTGGAACTTGAAGAGGTTCAAGAATCACTGGATGATACACAGTTGGTCGATACTAGTTTTCAACACGAGGATGTTGAAAGTGATCAAATGGTTGATCATACACACGTTGCTCGCAGATCTAGTAGGATTAGTCAACCTCCCGAGAGATATGGATTTCTCGTGGATGATTGCTACTTGGTCGATTCGGATGAACCGATCTCCTACAAAGATGCTATGTCACAACCTGATTGTGACAAGTGGCTTGAAGCCATGAGCGCCGAGATGCAATCCATGCACGATAACCAAGTTTGGGAATTGGTTGATCGTCCACTTAACTCCAAACTGGTTGGATGTAAGTGGGTCTTCAAGAAGAAGACCGATATGCATGGAAATTTAGATACTTACAAAGCACGACTTGTAGCAAAAGGTTTCACGCAAACTCAAGGGATTGATTATGATGAAACCTTCTCGCCGGTCGCGATGCTTAAGTCGATCAGGATATTATTTGCCATTGCAGCTCATTTTGATTATGAGATATGGCAGATGGATGTCAAGACCGCTTTTCTTAATGGATATCTTGAGGAAGATGTCCATATGGTTCAGCCTGAAGGTTTTGTCGATCCATCTAATCCTGACAAAGTATGTAAGTTAAGGAAATCAATCTACGGGTTGAAACAAGCATCACGGATGTGGAATCATCGTTTCAATGAAGAAATCAAAGCGTTTGGTTTCGTCCAAAACGGTGATGAGGCGTGTGTGTATAAATGGGCTAGTGGGAGTATAGTCATGTTCCTTATTTTGTATGTCGATGATATACTTTTATTTGGAAATGATATACCAAGTATGGAAAGCGTTAAAGCGTGGTTAAGTAGTCGTTTCTCAATTAAGGATCTTGGAGAAGCGACATATATCTTGGGAATAAAGGTCTATAGGGATAGACAAAGGAAATTGATCGGACTCAATCAAAGTGCATACATTGATAAAATCCTGAAAAGGTTCAGGATGGAAAACTCTAAGAAAGGTTTGGTACCTATTCCTAGAGGAACCGTGTTAAGCTCATCCCAAAGTCCTAGCTCTAAGGAAGAGCAGGATAGGATGAAGCATGTTCCTTATGCTTCGGCAATAGGATCTATTATGTATGCAATGATGTGCACTAGACCGGACGTCTCGTATGCTTTAAGCATAACGAGTAGATACCAGCACAACCCAGGTGACAGTCATTGGATGGCTGTCAAGAATATATTAAAATACCTTAGAAGGACCAAGGATATGTTTTTAATATATGGGTCTGGTGAGGAGGAACTCGTCGTAAAGGGTTACGTGGATGCGAGTTTCCAAACTGACCGAGATGATTCTCGGTCACAGTCGGGATATGTCTTCATTTTGAATGGAGGCGCTGTTTCTTGGAAGAGTTCGAAGCAGGATGTTGTCGCGTTATCCACTACAGAATCTGAGTACATCGCCGCTTCAATGGCAGCCCAAGAGGCTGCATGGATGAAAAAGTTCATCATGGATCTAGGGATTATCTCTACCATTCAGGAGCCCCTAGAGATATTCTGTGACAATGAAGGTGCTATTGCACAGATCAAGGAGCCTCGTGCTCATCAGAAAACGAGGCACATTGAGCGCAGATTCAACTACATAAGGGATGAAGTTGAAAAGAGAAAGATATGTATTCATAAAGTTCATACCGATCAAAATATTGCGGACCCACTCACGAAGCTCCTCGATAGGCCAAAGCATGAGGGTCATGTTTGTGCATTAGGACTTCGGTATTCTAGTGAGTGGATTTAATCTGTATTTAGTGTTTGTATAAGAACGAATGTAATGGGTATCTCATGAAAAATTAATTATGTTTTAATTATTCAATGAGTTATGTTCTATATTTGCATGTTTAATCCATGAATGACTTATGTTGTTCTAAACGTCCGTAGTCGATCATACTTGTGGGAACAAGTATGAAGGTAAGACTATTATGAACCCGGATTGGTTGATATTCATGTGATGAATATAGGGCATAGGTTTGCCACCAAGGTTCATAGATATTTGTGGGATACAAATATTGGACATGATCCGCTCTCAAGGATCACTGCATGGAGTTAGTGCAACTGATCATAAGTAATCCTTGAGTAAAGGCGAGTATCATTGTGTCCTTTGACCTGAGATGCATATCGGATCTGGTTTTTCATCAAGTCTGATATCTTGACTCTCTTCTTTGTTATTTCAGTAAAACGATGACGTGTAAGAAAGAGCTCAGATATCATATGAGATGTCAACGAGGATGTATGCAGTCAAGATGGAATTTGTTCCTCTTATGTGTTGAGAGTTTAGATGTCTAAGGCCTGTTAAGTTAAATCATTGAGAGAATGATCACTCTGTGTCTCTTCGATTTGACAGGACATCTAGTAACAAAGGGATATAATGATAAGACTTACCTATATCATATCAAGTATGGACTTGAAGGGGATGATGTTATTGAATGGCACTTAGTCAAACACACTAGGGGTGGTGACCTGTTGTTAGGCGGTATTCACCATTAGCATTAACTTCTTATGAGTCACGTGCAAGTGGGAGATTGTTGGAATACCATATGCCCGAGACACATAATTAGGTTAATGTGGCTAGTTGTGTTTGATCCAAGTCGGGTCATACCCAATAACGAGTTAGACACACACCAATTATGTATTTGTTAAGATAAGATCTATGAGACAAATACAGAACACGATACATTCAGAAAATCGGGTTTCTGAATACTTACTTGAAAGTGTTAAATAAATTAATTGGTTAATTTATTTATTCAAATAATTATTATTAGAATGATTATTTAACTATGTGTTCTTTTATAAAATGGTTTATAAAAGATGGGGTGTTTATATATTTTATAAAGTATAAAAAAAATAAATAAATAAATAAATATATTTGGGGCCGGTTTTGGGTGGGCCCCACACCCCATGATTTTGGTCAATATCTTGTCATGGATTTGGTATGGGTTACTTGACCAAAAACACCTAACACCATGTCTTGATTTGATGGAATGATGATATAAAGATCAAGATCATAAAATACTTTCAAGTAACAAAAACCACACAACTCTTTCTTTTCTTTCTTCTTGTTTTCGGCCAAGACAAAAGGAAGAGGCTCGGGTCTCGGTTTTTGGTGTTCAAGCTCCCTAACATAGCTCTGTGTGTGTTGGAGGCTCGGGGTATATTCCGTTTGAGGATTTTCCTTTGAAAGTCTAGCATCAACATCATCATCTTCTTCAACCATCAACTACATCTCTTAAAGGTTTAAGAATGTAAGTTTTACAAGCTTTGATAGTTTAGTTTTTCCGTATTACTTGATCCTTGCCTCGGGTTTCTAACATATAGATTATTGGTAATCTTATGACATGAATAAACTAGGTTGTTCATGAACACATATCATATAAACTTGTAATATATATATATATATATACATATGGATAGATATGTTTAGTTTGTAAATATCACGCTTCCGCCTTAATTGTGACTAGTTAAATGGTTAACTTAGTATAAATTATCCATAGAAACCCAACAGGAAACAGACACGAGTTGTGATTGTGAAACCGTTTGTGATGAAACTTTTGTTGAAAAATGTGTCAACGAAAGTAGGCATGTTGAGGTGAACATATCAAGTTGTTCATCATCAAGTTGTGAGACTGAGGATAATTTAAATAAAAGCAAAGTTTTTGAAAATGAAAAGACAAGTACTTCTTGTAAATATATTCCACCAAATAAACGATCATTTTCTCAAAGAACCAATCAATTTAGAAACCCTCAGCCATACAACTTCTGTGACAACAACTACTATGGTCATTATCAACAAAATTTTGTTGATCCATATCACACAAATGTGTTTTATAATCATGTTCCTTTCCAATGATCACCTTTCCCACCACACTAACCACATTATAGTTCAGATGAGTTCTTTGGCACTCCGCAAGAGAAAGTATTGTTTTGTGTGTGGTCACTCTTCTCACCTTGCAAGACATTGCAAGCACTGGTTCAAGCAACAGCTTGATATTCAAAGGCGGCTTAGTCAGTCCCCAAAAGGAGCTTTTAGTAGCCCTGATTCAAGGACTGATCAAGCTGATAGTGAACCCAGTGAAATGGATGTGAGATCCAAAGTAAATAAAGTAAAACACAAAAAGAAACCTTTTTGGAAAACCAAAAAGAATAAAATCAAAAAGGATCCTAAGACTGTAAAGTCTGAGGATTCACCAAAAATAGTTTCAAAATCAAGAAAAGAAAAGTCCAAAACTGACAAAATCAAGAAACAAGTTTTTGCTTAGATTCCTAAGGACTGTTCTTCATCAAGTGAGGCTCCACCAAGAAATAAATGGTTTTCAAAAAATAAAATCAAGTTTGGTCGATTTATGATTGTCCTTCCCGGGACAAAAGTATCCCGGGAACCCATGTCTATTTAAGCGCTTAGTGCATGCAGGGTCAATCAAGGAGGACTATCAATAGTATTAGGTACTTAGATAGTGATTGCACCCGGCATATGATGGGAGATGAACCCATGCTATTTGATGCTAAACCATTTAATGGCGGATTCGAGTCTTTCATAAGCGACATGGGAGGACAAACTTCATGGAAGGGAAGCCTTGTTTAAATGGTTCAACAACAACTTTTCGAGCGTTTCTCAAACCAATCTCGTCCAACTGCTTCTCTCAAGTGATGGATCCAGCATCAGCTGTTGGGTCTCGGTTTGAATCTCTTCGACTTTGTCATACAATGTGATAATGCTTGCTTAAGATAGTCCATATGACAACAACTTTGCTGACCTTTTCACTAAAGCCATCAATCATACCCGATTTGAATTTCTAGTCGAATCGTTCGGCATGATCAATTTTAATTAAAACAACCTATCTATCTTTTTATATATAAAATTATAAATATTTTTCAAGTATATCACAATTTTAGAGGGAGAAAATGAGTTAAATTTAACTCACCAAAAAGATATTCAATTCATCTTAAGAAAAGCAAAAACAAATCATTTGATTTACCAAAAAGATTTTATATTACTTTTAAGAAAATCTAAAAGGAATTGTCCCATTTAGAGGGAGCTCCTTCTTAGAGGGAGTCGGATATTTAAAATTTTTAAAATTGAGAAATTGATCCGACCATTGGAAAATGATAAGAAATTATCTCTAACGATTCTAGCACATGAAAAGAGTAGATCAAAAGCCAACAAGATCATTGCTTGATGTGCAGATAGGCTTAACAAATGAGTATGTGTCATAGTGATATAAACTTAAATATCTGCCTATGCTAGTGGTTACACGTTATGAAGCGGTTGCCGACTCCAACTAAAGTCATATTAATGAAGGCTGAAATGCAATTAAACATGTCATATCCAAGCCTCTCTTTACCTTATCACAGTTGTCTTATGAAAAATCAGTGTCATTTTTAATTTTTATTGAGTCAAGAAAAGAGTCAAGTAAAACGTCAAGAAAAGCAAGAAAAAGAAAAATAAAAGTCACAAAAGAAAAAGAAAAAGGGTCAGAAAAAGAGTCACTTCTAGGAATTTTAACTTCTGCTTTATTTCTTCATTTATTTTAATTCAAGCCTTGGACTTTCTCCTGCGCGATAATATGGTATTATCCGACCTGATTGTTAAGGCCCTGAATCTTCTGCTTTGTTTTATTTTCTTTCTTTTGTTCAAGCCTTGGACTTTCTCTGCGCGATAATATGGTATTATCCGACCTAATTGTTATGGCCTGAACTTCTGCTTTATTTTAATCTTTCTAGATCGAGTTAAGTGTACAAAGTTTCAAGTGCACAAAGTCAAAGTGTCAAGTGTGTTAATAAGATTACTGTGATCAACTAAGAAAGGTTTAAGTCAAGTTGAGGTGACATGTGAAAGCAAATTAAGCCTGAGTTATGATGGAGTCTGTAATTTGTCGGATTAAATGGGGACCACACAAGCATTGTGCCTAATTGTACCTTAACGTAACATGTTGACATCAAAATACTTGTTAAGTTTAAAGTGGACAAATTATATCTACAATCGACTTTGGGTTCTTGGCATAATAATATCCAAATAGAAGTGTGATCTAGAACGTTAACAGATAATGTGATTCCATGTTGTGATCTTTCTCAGAAAAATAATTTAGTAAACTTTTAAAGTAAATATTTTTAATATATAATATTAATTTCATCTTTACTCCTATCTTATTTTTGTTTTATTTTTTGTTTCAACTTCAAAATATTATGTATATATTTTCGTAATATTAAAATATATGAAAATGCCAAAAAGATTTTAAGTTTTTATTATGTTCGTATATATTTTATTAAACCTTCTTTTATTCAAAATCATGTGTTTTGTTGTCAAGGTCGTTCATGCAATGTTTGTTGGAAACCTGGGACTTAAACAAATCATTTACAAGTTGAGAGATTGAAAATAAAATTTCAGGTTATTCTGCAAACACTTCAAACCAAGAGCTTGTTTTGAAAAGAAAAATTCTTCTTTGACCCTTGAGAGGGTCTGTGAGCGAATCTTATCATTCTAAGTTTTGTGCAGCTATACATGGACAGGTAGATCAAGATCAAGTCTGCTTGGAGTTGCAGATATTGAAGCACTTAAAAGAAAACGAGAACGTGAAAGTTGGTGGTTAAACTTAATAAGGAACTGATTGTATCTGAAGACAAGGAAAGAAACCAGTCGGCTCAAGAAAGTCAACAAAAGAAAATTAGATGTCGAGCCTACCGCATCTGATGTTTCTAAAATTTGCTGTTGCCGATCATTCCCATAAATAAGATGGAAATTCAAGTCTACAAGACTAGAAAATAAAGAACTGTTCAAGATCCAATCTGGTTCAAGATCCTGGATCAAGACAAGTACTAAGTTTCAAGAAATAAAGACGGAGCAAAGAACTTGACGAAGGTTCCACGACATACTCAATCCTAGAGGGAGATTGTAGGGCCAATATTATATATTGTTTTTAGGATTGTATATGTCGTTTTATTTTGCTTTAGTCGGTGTAGTACGTACTCGGTACGTTTATTTTGTAGGTTTATTATGTAAAGTTTGGAGAAATTGGGACCCTATATAAAGGGCCACTAAACCCATTTCTCCAATACTCCCAACTCTTTCACTTCAAGAAAAACCCTTTGGAAATAAAGTTTCTCTCACCTACTTCTCCTTTTCTCTCTTTTGTAATAACAAACTAAGATCCGAGATTCGAGTGTCGTTGGTGATTTCCGCTAACCAACAACACGGATTGATCCGAGTTAAGTCTTGAGATCCATCTAGAGGACCTACAGAGCCCCGTTGTTTCACTCAGGCCAAACTATCTTAAATAGGTCCACGCTAGCTTCAGAGTTTGACTTGAGCGTTGCATCGGAAAACATACCGCCAACTACCACTTAAGAGTCGTTGCGCCACCACAAAAGGAGAACTCTGTGGCGTAACACATGATGGGACGAAAACCCGGGTGAACTAGGTATTCGAATTGATAACCTCACAAGGCCTAGCTCAACTGCTTCCTTGCTATAATTCACAAAACGTGACACAAGTGGGGATCGAACTTGGGTCTCCACCGGAGAACCACAAGTGGAAATTGTTTTCGAAAATAGATAACAACTAGTAGTTAAGACCCGCGCCGCGTTGCGGCGCATTAATACACGCATACGTCATTGTAGTGTGACACATATTTCCTAACATTGTATCCGAAAAATATATACTGTAGTCATAAAGCGTGTATGGAAAATAACTCTTCACAACCGAATCCTTTGTTTAAATAAATTTAATATAAAAATAGATCACAATGTCACCAAGTTTAGCATAATCTATTATTTTGTCCATTTCATAATCGATCATGACCACAAACACTACCAACTTTTATAAAACATGCTTACATGCAAGCAGAGATCAAATAACAATCATCACACCTTAAAGAGCAAATTAGTTATTGTTCACATCTATTTTTAAGCCTTAATACAAAGATGCAAATGCAGCTTTAGTAATTCTTACATACTATAAAAACCTGTGTTTTACCTATTTTCTTTTATCAATTCTTCATCAAAACCAACTATTTGAGCGACAATGCTTCTATTTTCTTCAAGATTGTCAACGTTCTCATGTGTTTTAGCTTTCAGATTCACAGCTCTAATGGCTTCTTTATGAGGGCCATTTTGGTCTAATGACATCTAAGTTTCCTAGCTCATAACCAGCCTCGATCATGCATCAGTCTCACACGACATTTGATTCAACACAGGGTCGACTGAGTCAATAGCATAGTTGACTCTAATTGAGCAAGGTAGCATGGTATAATAATTAAAAAGGTAATGATAAATCTAGCATCTTCTTTGATGAAAACGGATTATCAATACTGTGTTTCTATTCTGAATGGATAGAAATAAAAGTAATATATTACCTATTAAAAATGTTCCGAGGCTGTCTTCATTTCCACACCGATATTTGTAGGCAAAGAAGCAACCACATTCGTTAACGCAAAACACCAAAACAAATGCGCATGAACTAAAAATACAAATATCCTATATTAAAGTTCTGTATGAAAATAAAAGTTGTCATTTATTATTTGTTAACAAAAAACATTTCATAGAGCATATGCCATGAAATAAAACTCTAAATGAAGAAATAATCATTAATTCCAAACCAAGGGGACAACGAATCTACCTGTGACACTTTACGATGGTTTGGTTTACCTCCTAATAAATCATACTTAAGCTATAAACCTGAATCCAAGTGTTGATAGGTTAAGAATTTCAAGTTAAGCAAAGACAATCGCCGCCACCTAGACAACCGTCGTTGGGTTCCTAAATGGAACTCGACAACAGTCAAAATCAAAGCCGTAAATAAAATGATCTAAATCTGTAAAATAACATGAGTAGCAATCAATACCTTAGCATCCAAATACGTAACCTGCAACAAAAAAACAAAAAAAAACAATATATTAAGACAACATCAATGAAAGAAATCTAAACAATTCAGCAAGATAGTCGAAAGCAACCAATAAATGATAGAAAAATACAATTAAAATGGATAAAATGAAAGCATGTAATGAAAACCCCTAAACTTTTAGTATTACCAAACTTGAAAATTGTCCATTGTGTCATCAAAAGGCAATGAAATCAATGGGCAGTAAATCAAAACCTTCAATTTTAACCATGCCGAACAAAGCCAAGGGAAGTGTAGAATCCTATTCAAGCTGTAAGCAAAAAATAATAATAAAAAAAAAATCTGTCGTTATATGGCACATAAGTTTAAATCAAATTGAAATAGGTGAACTCAAAAGATCATAAAGTCCTTTCTCCCAACCCAAAAACCGTAAAATCTAAACCCAAAGCCAATACGTAAATGAAGAAACCTGCGTATGAGCGACGGCGGAAGAAACACACTTCAATGGAATTACGACTACACTACAATCACATATCAAGAGTAGTATTATAATGCATCGTTAGAAACCGGAATATGAAATTAACCATGGAAATTGATCATTGAAATCGAGTAAAAACCCTAATTTCGTGTCAAATTCTGATTATTAGATAACCTTGGTCAAAACCTTTTATCTGAACCCTAGTTCGCCGTCTACCGCCATGAAGGGTTCGAGAATTGACCACAACACATACATCATAGGCGAGAGGAGACAGCATGTTGAAACTTGAAAGCAAAGCAGGGAAGGACACGTAGCAATGCTCGGAAAAGGTGTTACACAGACAACTTGTACAACCTATGATGCACCATTTCACTCAAAATTATAATATTATAAATAAATAAATAAATAACATTTTGTTTTATATATTTTTGGTTTGTTATTTTATCTAATGTGCTATAGTCTTAACGTGTAGGTTTCTTTTGGGAAGTAGAAGATACATCTTACATTAGATACTTGATAGTTGCCATATTATAATTTGGTTTAATTATACAATTGGGGAAAGCATTTTTAAGTGGTGTTGTTAATTTAATTTATTTAAGATCGAAAGCGAGATTAAAACCATCTTTAATGTGGTGGTGATGTGGTAAATGTTTGTGAGGTTTTTCAAAGAAAGAAGATGCGGTGGAGTTGATGTGGAGGTGAGAGAAGATAGAGAGAGAAAGAAAAATCCTTAGTAAAGTACATGCATTTGTGAAGAGAGAACGAGAAAAATAAAATAGAGTGAATTGTTAGATGATGTGACAAACACAATTGCAAAGATTTTAATCTTGCATTGGTGATGGTCTAAGAAAGACCGTTTTTTTTCACCCAAACTAAATGAAATCTTCATGAGACTTCATCCAAAGTAAATGAAATCTCCACCCCCATGTTGATACATGTCCGACACCAACACTTTCTAATTCGATACACGCCAGAGTCGGTGTCGGTATGCTTTTGGCGTTTGTTACGCTGATAACTCGTCTGACGTCGGTTTTTATCAGGTGCTGGTTACGCGTCTGACGTTGGTTTCGCCAGGTGTCAGTTTGATGACGGCCAGTTATATTATATTGGTAATTTGTTTGAAGCTAGTAACATGTCCAGACGAAGGATATATATTCGGTTCTAGTTGCGCTGATAATGTGTTCTGTGCCGGATACACATTCGATGTCGATTGCCTTGGCAACGTGCCCAACAACAGTTACGCGTCTAATTTATTAGTTTTATTTGATTACAAAATGATAATTTGCCAATCTACTTATTCTAATAATATGCTTAACTGAAAAAGATCACATGCTTATTTAATTAACAACTATGTAACAAAACCCATCCGTGGCGGCGATGCGTCGTCAAAGGTGACTAGTATTGGTAAGGTTTGTAACGGTAATGACATTAAATCCAAAAAGTAAACGAAGAATAATATTGGCATTCGTATAACCTATGATAAAAAAACATGTTTAAGTGGGGTGTACTAAGTTGGTAAAACTCATGTGGTATTGTTGCAAGTGGACGTAAATTCGACTGTATAGGGTTAAACCACAATCAAACCAAAAAAAAAAATTCATCAATCTCGAATACAATAAATTAACATATATTTTCTTAAAAGAACTAGCGTTGTAACCGATGCAAATTCAGTTGGCATTTGCATTAAATCGTAAACATAAATTAGTAAGGCCCAAAAAGTAAAACAAAAAAAGAAATTAAAAAAAAAGGTTGATGTGGCCTCACCTTATGCCACCACGTGTCCACAAAGTTATCACAACACAAACATCACTGTTTATCTTAAGAGCACCCACATTTGACTACGTCCATGCAGTTTTCTAAACCGGATCCGACAAACGAACGAGTTTTGTTCTTGATAAGTGATCGAGACGGGTGCGGTAAATCAAACGATCGAGCAAATAATAAACGGATAATATAATAATAAATGATCTCGTTATCGGTTACAAAAAGTTAAATATATAATAAACGAACCGACCCCATCTAAGATGAGCTCCCATTGGGTGGGTGATTTACACCATAAGAACACACACATAAAACTAACAATGAAGTCCTATTTATAGCTAAAACCATTTCTTCTAGCAGATCTCCTCCCCGTTGAAGCTTAGCACGTGCACCGAAGCTCTCGTCTCGTATATGGATTTCTCATCCACTTTAATTATTTGCTTGACCATAATATATTTAACGGGTTTCGTTCATTTGATATCGTCAGTCACATTTTTTACCTTACAATCACCCTCTTAACTTATGATATCATTTTTTTTACGAAAAATCCGATTAATATTGACTTTTATTTGTCAACTCGAAAAATAATTAACTTGGTCGCCCAAAAAAAATCTGGTTGAAATTTATATTTGTATATGGGCCAAAAATTTATATAAGAAACCATAAGCCCATAGCAGTAGCCCATCAAAAGAAATTTAAGAAGTTGGGCCAGCAAACACTTATAGCAGCCCACATCAAGTTTGAGAACCCAATGAATTTCTAGCCACAAAGTTGCAGACCAGAAATCCTAGCATTCTAGCGCAGCCACCAGATATTTTACATCGTGCGTCTCTGTGGTCACTGGCCACCCATACGCGGGAAAACCATTTTCCGACCGGTTACTCTCCAAGCCGCCATCAATATCCGATCCGCATAACATTACTACCATTGTCACCATACTTACTGACCGACCCAAAAACAGATCGCTGATGGCATCCTCCAGCAGACAAACATTACCACTATCACTGCCTTTGAATCTACAAAATAACCTCACCGTCGTCACGGCTTCCTCCATATCTCGCTAGAAAACCGAATCCGGCAGCTTCTTCATCGTCATCAGTCTCTTGACAGATCTGACCACTTCCCTTTCCATCGGCGGTGGAACCACCACCGGATATTTCTCAACCTCCTTCTTTCGCCGTTCACCACCGCCACCGCCAAACACCACCTGAAGAATCGTACAAGCAGTTGCAACAATCAAAGATAACCGACACTCACCAAACTGAATATCGGAGTTTGATTTGTACATCTCCAATCTTCGGAATCATCGCCAGAGAAGAACCCTAGGCACGCCAGAATTTCAGCGCATGACGGAAGGGTCCCGAAACGCCAGATCTTCAATAATGAACTTCAAGCACAATTATTTCCAATTTTATTTCAAAGATCTTCAAACTTTATTTTCTAAACTTCAACGAGTGTTTAAGAAATTAACGTCTCATCTCGGGTAATTGCGGAATCAAAACCCAAATATCAAGAACAAAGTTGAATCAATTGATTCGACCCGCTTTGATACCATTTGTAGGTCCCAAAACCGGATCCGACAAACAAACAGATTTTGTTCTTGATAAGCGATCGAGACGGGTGCGATAAATCAAACGACTAAGTAAATAATAAATGGATAATACAATAATAAACGATCTCGTTATTGGTTGCAAAAAATTAAATATATAAGAAACGAACCAACCCCACCCAAGGCGAGCTCCCCTTGGGTGGGTGATTTACACCATAAGAACACACACATAAAACTAACAATGAAGTCCTATTTATAGTTAAAACCATTTATTCTAGAAGATCTCCTCCCCGTTGAAGCTCAACACATGCACCGAAACTCTCGTCTCGTATTCGAATTTCTCGTCCACTTTAATTATTTGCTTGACCATAATATATCTGATTTCGTTCTTTTGATATCGTAAGTCATATTTTTGACCTTACAGCCCCTGAGGTTTGTTTGAGGTGGCAAGGGAGGGGGGCATATGAGGGTAGAGAATAATCCATCGTTATGGAGTGAAGTCCAAGTGGGGCGGTTTGTGGCTATAGACATAGGTGCGGACGAGAAGTGGTGGGGGCATAGTTACTTTTCCACCAGCATTTTCATAAAAGAAAAAATTAAACCAACAGTTTACTTTTTTTCCTTAGATAAAAATAATGATATAAATCTATAAACTTTAAAAAATATCAATGATTTTAAAAACCACATTGCACTCTTAAAAATAAAAATTACATAAATTAAATTTAAATTACATAAATTACACTACTAAAAAAAGTTACATAATTTAAACAAATTTGAAAATGAAGACAAGTAATACGAATATGAATTTGTATCCTTATCGTGCTCCATATCCCCTAAACTAGCTTGTTGGTTATTGTCATCTGATAGCTCATAGCTATCGTGTCACAATAATCTGGTTGATTAAGATATAATCTGTTGTAAGTTTTCAATAGATCTTCAAGCGGAGGACGACTTGGTTGCTGCATCAAATGCGAGCAGTTTGGTTATGGAAAAAACGGAGGAGGGTTTGGTTGTGGCACAAACTAGGGAGTGTTGTTGTTGCATAGCCGAGGGAGGGCTTGGTTCTTGCATGTTAGGGGGGAATACTTGATCCCAAGCCGCACCCCAATCAAAGCCATCATCGTCTTATGGTTCTTCAACATTAATATGAAAGTATGATTATTGCTCGTTTGGTTGGGGGGGGGGGGGGGGGTGTTATTAGTTTGTTTGGTTGTGGCATTAGGGATGGATTTGGGTGTTACACGTTAGGGGGGTAGTTAGGTTGAGTATGTACATGAACGTGAAAATGAATGTTGTTTCGTCGATTTTCCATAAGCTTTGTAATGTGAAAGTTGTGAGGTATACTTAGAAAAGTGAGAAGGTTGTGAATTAAGTGAGTTATGGTTTGGGTTTTTATAAGGTTAAAAGTAAATTTCAATTTAAAATTTTAATTTCTAATTAAATTTGGAATTTGAAAACTAGTAGTTTTAATTTTGATTTCAATTCTACAATTTGAAAAATAGCCATTATGAATTAAATTTTGATTTTTTATTTTTAATTTAAAATTTAATGTGAAATTTAAATTTTTATTTTTAACCTTATTTTAGTTTTCTTTATTTTTAAGTTATATACTTGTATTTAAGTATATTTTTTTAGGATGATGACTTTTTATTTTTGTGTGTTAAGGTACCGCTCTGACCAGACTATGCTGTCTTAACCGGCTCACGCTAGCTTCACAGTGTCGTTTGGGCATTTTCTCGGGAAATCATACCGCTGGCTGTCACTTGATGTATAGTCATTGTATTTAGGTATATACAATATACAAAATTAAACTTGTTATAAAAGTAATCTAATTAAATATAGATTAAATGCATGAGTAGGTGATGATGTGACAGTTTATGAAGGTTTGTTGTTGAAAAACGTGATGGTTTTTAGAAAAGTTTGAAATCTAATGTATCGCAAATACGAAGGTTTGTGGTTGCAGGTGTTCGAAGTATAATATATAAGGGTTTTGTATAGTTGTATATACATTACATGACTTAGAGCATTCCCAACCTATTCCGCATCCCCATCTCTATAATTACACTAAAAAACACTACATATCTCTCTACTGTTTAATTAAATAATAATTTTTTTATACTTTTATCATTACAGTTTGCTCTCTCCATCCTATAATTTACAAAAAATAACTACCTTTTTTCTCAAATTTACAAAAAAATCATTACCTTTTTCTCCACACCCTATAATTTACACTCACAACCACTCAAAACTAGAGGTGCACAAATCGGTTTTTTTAAAAAAACCGGTTCGGTTATTAACCGGACCGGTTTTTTTCGTTCAGGAAAAAAACCGGTTCGGTTAATAACCGGACCGGTTAATAACCGGTTTTTTTTTATGAAAACCATAACCGGTCAAACCGGTTAGGACCGGTTTAGGAACCGGTTAGAACCGGTTAATAAACCGGTTTTTTATGAACCGGTTTTTTAATAACCGGTCTAACCGGTTAACCGTTTTTTTTTTTTTTTTTTTTAAATAACCATTATTTTTTCACAGTATAAACAAACCGGTAACTACAAGCATTAAATCGTTATCGCATATTCGTAACTCAAAAATACATAACTTTCATTTATAGCCTTTACATTAAAAATACAAACATTAAATCGTTATCGCATATTCGTAACTCAAAAATACAAACATTAAAGAATGCTTAGACACGATTACATTAACAACTTGCTGTTTCTTACTCATTATTTTCATCGCTACCCGATCCCGAGCTATTCCTTAGGTAATCGTCGTACGCGGCTTCTTCATCGGTCATTGGTTGAGTGTGTCCTTGATTGACCTCGTCTTCATATAAGCCCGCCTCATAGTCCATTTCCCCCTCGAGTGAGCGTTGATGTTGTGCCCTATCTAAAGAGTCCAAGTAATCCTTGTAGCAAATAGACATCTCTACAGCTGGTGGAGTGAGTCGAGTCCTCCTAATCGATATAACCCTGCCAGAAACAGAAAAAGCAGACTCCGAAGCTACCGTGGAAGCTTGGACCGTTAGTAAATCTTTGGCCATGGCGGCGAGGATCGGAAACTCATCCTCCTTACCTCTCCACCAAGCCAGCAAATCAAGACTTCTAAATTCATCTGGAGTCATGTGTTTCACAAAGTTGGTACCACCATACCTTCCAAGTTCACTGCTTGGGGTGTTTACCTTTTGACGTTTACCGGCGTCTTCCCAAATCATGTAGTACATCCCCATTTCAAGGTCGGTTTGGGATTGGGATTGGGCAACAGCTCTTAACGAGTCATGAATTTGGGAAGACGACCCATATTTTGTAAGGTAAACATCATACATGTTAGACAAGGTGGTGTTGAAAGCATTCTTTAAAGTTTGGTTATAATAGGGGTTTTGATCGTCGTTTAACTCTAGCTCATCACAAATTTTTTCTATTAAAGCTTCAACACCACCAACATTTATGCAAGGGTTTAACGCAGCAGCACATGTCAAAACAGCGGGTAGTTGTTGAAAATATTTTCTAAATTTTTCTTTCATTTTTACACCCATATCAAAATAAGGTGCACCCCTACAATGAAGTTCACCCAACTTTGTGCACATGACAGCAATTTTTGGTAAAACAATGGGGCTTGTTGGATAGTAAACCCCGGATAAACTAGTTGTGCAAGATTTAAAAATTTGAAGGACCTCCGTAACGATCTCAATCAACAACCAGTTTCTAGGATCGTACGGTGCACATTTACCCCTATTTGACATTATTTGATGAAACGCAATTAGTGATTCTTTTTGTTGGATGGCTTTCTCAAACATATCACAAGTCGAGTTCCATCTTGTTGGACAATCCCAATTGGGCCCCAACCATTGACAATTAGCTTCATCACAAAATTTTTTGTATCTTGAAAATGTTTTATTGTTGCTAAAAACATCTCGTAACATTCTTTTAAAATTGTTTCTTTGCGTTTCGATCACGTTTAACCCATCTTGCACGTCCAAGTTGATAATATGTGCAATGCATCGGCTATGAAAAAACGCTCCATCACAAATAGGTTTATACTTTAATTTTAAATGGCCAACCGCGGCCGTATTGTTGGACGCGTTATCAAACGAAATTGAAAAGATTTTATCTTCAATCTTGTATTGTCGAATGACTTTATCCAAGAGTTTAAAAATATTTCTACCCGTGTGCGGGTAATCAAACAATTGAAACGCAACGGTTCGTTTCATCATTTGCCACGACTCGGGGTCAACCCAATGAGCCGTCACACAAATGTATGAGTCGGGCGAACCATTAGGTACCGACCACACATCCGTTGTTAAGTTTACACTTGTTTGTAAGTTTGAAAAGTATGAAATTAGTTCGGATTTAGCGTTTTTCCAAGCTTTAAGACAATCTCTTCTAAGGGTCGAACGACTTACGTGTTGGTAGCGTGGTTGAACATACTTTTGCATCATCTCCGTGAATTGAGGGTTGTCGAAGTGGTTGAAAGGAAGTGTATTTTGAATCACAAAGTTTGAAAACTTTTGACGTACCGCTTCAAGGTCGTACGTAAACACCGTTCCTTGATTCGTCATCTCCGGCTGCGAACTACTTCCCGATTCGTCCTTCAAGGCCTTGCAAAAGGGCCTTTGTACATGCGCTTTTAAAGTGGAGTTTGCATCTTTGCCATAAAACTTCAAACAATGTTTGCATCGAGCTTTTTGGCTACCGTTAGACATTTCGCATAGGTCGAAATGTTGCCAAACATCATGGTTTCGTTTCGTGGGGATGACCCGAACGACCGTTTCTCCCGTGTTCGAGGCACCCATGTTGACGGATGAAGTAGCACTTTAGGAGGCCATGATAATCGATTACGAAATTAGAGCGTATGGAGTGGTAATGTGGTATAATAGAGCGTGAGATAACAAAATAATCGCGTATGAAATAAACGTTTAGAGCGTTTGGAGCGTTTGGAGTTGTATAATCGAGTGTGTTCTAACCAATACCCAACCTAAACTATATATAGATGTTTGTGGGGGTAGAATGGTAAATAAAAAAAAAACGGTCAAAAACAAGAAAAAACGGCTATATAGCCGTTTCTCAACGGCATAAACCGGTTTTTAACCGGTTAACCGGTTACTAAAAAACCGGTTAACCGGTTTTTTTATAAACCGGTAAAAAAACCGGTTAACCGGTTTTTTAGTAACCGGTTAACCGGTTTTTTAGTAACCGGTTACTTAAAAAAACCGGTTTTTTTTTAACCGGTTTCAAAACCGGTTTGAGCTAAAAAAAGTAAAACCGATATACAAACCGGCGGTTTGTAAACCGGTCAAACCGGTTTTAAAAAAACCGGTTTTTAAAATAACCGGTTTCCGGTTTTAAACCGGCAAACCGGTTCGGGGACCGGTTTTTTTGAACATCTCTACTCAAAACTCCACCCTATAATTTACAAACTCCACTCACAAAAGATTTAGGAGATGGGATGGGAATGCTCTCACTACAATTTAGAAAACGAAATAAGTAAAGGACCAAACTAGGAAGTTAATAAAAAATTCAGGGGTGTAGTCTGTAATTCACTCAAATTGGTTTACCTTCTGCTCTGCTTCAATCGGAATATCTCCTCCATTGCTATAGCAGCAAAGGTATTTGCTTTCCTTATTATTATTATTATTCAGTAGCTGTCACTAACTTTTGTGTTATAGTAGTTATAGTAGTTACTGCCACAGTAATAATAAGCTTTCGCATCTGAAGTGTTATGGTAGTTACTGCTACAGTATTATTATTATTATTATTCAGTAGCTGTCACTAACTTTTGTGTTATAGTAGTTATAGTAGTTACTGCCACAGTAATAAGAAGCTTTCGCATCTGAAGTGTTATGGTAGTTACTGCCACAGTATTATTATTATTATTATTATTCAGTAGCTGTCACTAACTTTTGTGTTATTTCTAGTGTTATAGTAGTTACTGCCTCAGTAATAAGAAGCTTTCGCATCTGAAATGTATGTCTAGGGACGTAATTCAAGTAAAATTAATGACATAATTCTACTGATATCAATAAAGCAACTGCGACAATAATAAGAAGCTTTCTTATATCAAGAAACTTGATGCAGCCCAATGCATCAAATAAGAATTGGTTTCATTGTCTAGCATGCTTAGTTAGGAGAGCTTTTGAGGCGGTTGAATTACTTAGGAAAATAATCGAGTGATAAGTTTTGCATTTATATCATGTCTGTAGAAAAAACTCATGATAATACATAAACGTAAAAGAAAAGTAGTATTAAGAAGGAGGGTCAAGTTAAAATAAGAAGTATGATATTTGTAGGAAGGATAAGAAGTAATCTTATCCATTGATTTTAGATTTGAATGATTAAGATTAACTTGAGAGAAAACTAAAGATAAAATAAGGAAAAGGGTAAAAAATGAATAATACATGTTGTTTACTTTCTCTCTCCACATGCAAGTCACATGTCAATTCCTCTGTTAATTTAAAACGCTCATAACCTTTTTATATGACATTGTTTTTTTAAAAAAGAACGACCATAATAACGAGCGCTTTTGTATCTTTAATATGAATACCATATTGCTATATAAAAAAAATTAATGGGTTTTTTATGTATTGTGTTATAGGTGTTGAACATTGTGTTTTTTCTTCGTTGTGTTTTAACTTTGTTTTTTAATTGTGTTTTTTTTTCATTACCGAAAATGTGTTTATTCATTTTGCTTTATTATAGTGTTGTTTTTTTTAAATTATGTCTTAGCCTTGTGTTTTTTTTTTAATTGTGTTTTACCATGATATATTTTTTTTATTTTGTTTTATCATTGTGTTTTTTAATGTCGTGTTTTAATATAATACTTTTTTAAATTGTGTGTTAGCTAATTTTTTTTTTCATAATAAATAACACAGTGTCTCGTAAAACACAATTTATAGACTTGTGGTTTAGAAATACAATGGCTAGTCAAGATATTTGCTGTCATCATCTTTCTGCCATTCCCTTCACCCCAAAAACAAAACCATAATTGTGATTAAAACACAATGGCGTCAGCCAAGGGTTCTCATCGTGAAAACAAGGAAAGACACGACTTTCTCGTTTGCGGTGGATTCAGATCTGGTCGTTTGGGAGCGGTGACGGAGGTTGAAGGCGGCACGGTTGCAGATGGTGGCGGTTGGGCGGTGACGGAGGTTGTAGGTGGTAGGACGGTGAAGAGGTAGGTCCCAGCAGAGCCCAGTTGGACCCGCAGGACTCACCTTAAACAGGGACGTCTGCGCAGAAACCAACTGGATCCGCAGGACCAACCATGCTCAGAGACGTGACGTCCTTACGCGCAGTACGCAAGCTGTTCCCGCAGGAAATGCCTCCCATGGTGAAGGACTCCGCCTGTCCCCGCAGCCTCGGATACAAGCCATTAGGGAAAGCCACCCGCGCAGCAAGGCTACACGCACAAGGCACTTAGCTCTCAATCACTCAGTGTCACCTGAAGGAATGAGCGAAGCCGGGAGCTATCCCGCACAAGGGCGGGAGGGGGAATACTCCCGCCCAAATAAGCCAGTCCGTACGATACAGGAAGATCTTCTGTACTGTACCTGACGAGGTATGGGAAAAAGATCTGACTAAAGATACGACAGCTTATGGACAACAGTATGGCGAGCAGCATGCTCCTACACTGTTTGTCAATGTTAGCCGCTGCCTACTCACCAACTCTTGTCATACCACGTGCGTAGCCGGCAGTTGGTGGAAAAGGAATAGTATACAGCAGGTCTGGTCACTATCAGCCGCTACCTACCCACCAACTACCAGCAGGACACGTGCGTAGGCTACTGTTGGTGGAACAGGAACACTGTTGCAGCCGGCCATACCTCCTTGGAAACCTACCTTCGGCTATAAATACCCCAAATGGTATGACCATCATATCTTATCTTGTATCATCATATTATACCTGATATCTGCCATAGCAATCTCTTAATATACTTTTATATTTAAAGAGCAATCTAGTCTGATTCTCACGCCGGAGGGTGGTCACAAGGAGGAACCCCCCCCCCTTCTCAGTGACGAGCTCACGGTGTCTGTTTTGCAGGTTATCAGAAGAACCATCTTCCAAGGGTCTAAACCCTCGTGGGAAACATCTCTCCTACCCCCAGGTTACCAGTAATCTGCCCGGGGTCCGGTTAGTGTTTCTTCATTGGCGCCATCCGTGCATAAAGCTAGAACTTTATTTTTCTCCAGTTTTTTCAAACTTTCTACAAAAGATGATTAGAGAAATCCCGGTAACCACAACCCCAGCTACTGGGATGAATACCGGTAACACAGTTTTTACAAACACTACCCCGGTTACCCAAGCCGGGACAAGTGAAGTAAATTTTACGAACACTACCCCAGTTACTCAAGTTGGGGCAAGTGCAGTAAATGATCGCCTACTGGGATCCACTGATACCCAGCTTGAGAAACGAAGACTCCCCCGCCAAACTCTCGATGAAGTTAAGGCATGGGCGGAGGCACGACAAAAAGAATTCCAGGCTGAGTTGGACGAACGCTTGCGTTCCGTACAACAGGCCGATGAACTCGAATATTGGGAGGATGACTCGGAGGAATCCGACTCCGACGCGAACCCTCGCCATAAGGCAAAAGGGAAGCGTAAGGAAATGGAACCCCAACCGAAAAGGCATTTTGGACAAGCCTTCAAGCCAAAAAGCACAGGTGGAAGTCCACGAGACTTCTCCAAGACGTTCAGACCAAATGTAGCAAATGCGGGAACGTCCAAATTTGCAAGGGACATTGCGGAAGCAATCGCCCCGAGGAGTGCCAAACAAATGCCTAACATAGGCACATATGACGGTATATCTGATCCAGACGATCATTTGAACAGGTTCATAGCGGGGGCAACCGTCAGCAATTGGACGGAACCCACGTGGTGTTACATGTTCCAAATGACGCTTGTTGGGGCTGCTAGAGCTTGGTTTGATCGCCTACCGGTCAACCACATCTACGACTGGGCAGACTTCCAGCAGAAGTTTAGCCAACACTTCAGTCAGCAACGGAAGTATACCGAGGAGCAATGGACAATCCTCAAATGCATACGAGAAGAAGATGAATCTCTGCCAAACTTCATCACTCGCTTCAACTCGAAGAAGCTAAGTCTGGGTAACATTAGCGAAGATCTTGTTCGCGCTGCTTTTATTCAGGGCGCAAACGACCCAGAGCTCATCCGCACCTTAACGGGTAAAGATGGCATGCCATCCACATGGGATGCCATCATGACAGCAGCAAAACGCTATGCGGAAACGGAGAAGCAACTGGGTAGAGATCTCCCACAGAGCACAAACCTCTACACTCAGAAGACGAGAGAAGACAACGTCCTCTCCGCCCGACTAAATAAAAAACGGAAGCAAGGCATTTGGCAGTCAAGGGTAAACTTTGACACCTCATCCGGCTTGCAACATCGATTGGGCGGAAGGGATAATGCACAGCCGCACCGGAACTCCAGATGGACGCCACTCAGCAAAAGCGTCACTGAGATATTCGCCACTGAACAGCTCCCGTGGCCAAAGCCTCCAATAATCCGACATCGTCACGATGCTGATCGGAGCAAATACTGTGACTTTCACAAGACAAAAGGCCACAACACTGAAGAATGCACAGACGTAAAAGACATGGTCGAAGCATTTGTCAAAGATGGGACGCTCGCGCACCTCGTGGCGCAATAAAGGCTGAGCAGGCGGGTGCGTATAGAACCCCAGCTGGGGAAAACACTAATCAATTCCAGCTTCAATATCGAGACTACATGCTGCGTAAAGAACGAGATCCCGAACCAGGTGCATATCGGCTCGATGGCACTCCCATCCCAACAACATGGAAGGGAGCTCATTTACACAGTTTGCATGTAAATCAATTCCAATTTGTAAAGAAAAGGCCAAGAGCCACTTATAATGGAAATGATTCTCTTTAAGAACATCGAAGCTGATGATTTTACATTTATACTTTTCTGAACACTAATATGCCGGTTTTCACCGCATAATTACGTGAAGTCATTGCATGGGAAGGCGGTCCTACCCGCACGAACCCAATAACGTGACAAACCTTCACGCAGGTCAGTTGAAGGGGAAAAAGTTCAGCACCCAAAAATGAAAGTGCCGGTCTATCCGCACCAATCATAACGAGGAAACTGAATAATAACCTATCAACAACCGCGCGTGGAACGGTTAAACTATGCAACACTGGTGACGGCATTCACATTACGTGAAGTCGTTGCGTGGGAAGGCGGTCCTACCCGCACGAACCCAATAACGTGGCAAACCTTCACGCAGGTCAGTTGAAGGGGAAGAGTTCAATTATCCCATTAAATGAAAGTGCCGGTCTATCCGCATGAATCATTAAAGGAAACTGAACACTAACCTATTGACAACCACGCGTCGAACGGTTCAAAACAAAATTCTTCAAAGGATGAGGAAAACCTACACGCAGGTCAGATAAGGGTAAAGTTTTGCCATCCTACTAAGTGCAAGTGACGGTTCTACCCGCACAATCACGAAAGAGGAAGCAAAACTTCACACCTATTATCAACCACGTTCAAAGGTTAACTTATCCTCAAATGATGAGGAAAACCTACACGCAGGTCAGATAAGGGTAAAGTTTTGCCATCCTACTAAGTGCAAGTGACGGTTCTACCCGCACAATCACGAAAGAGGAAGCAAAACTTCACACCTATTATCAACCACGTTCAAAGGGTAAATTATCCTCAAAAAGATGAGGAAAACCTACTCGCAGGTCAGATGAAGGTTAAAGTTTAGCCATCCTACTAAGTGCAAGTGACGGTTCTACCCGCACAATCACGAAAGAGGAAGCAAAACTTTAACCCATTATCAACCACGTTTAACAGGTTAACTTATTCTAAACACTTGGAAAATTGCTAATTTAAACTAAAGTCATAAGTTTATAAAGCAAGGAACCCAAAGAAGGAAATAACAATCTTATACGCAAAAAGATTTATATTTCACAAATTAATTATTACAAGAATGGCCGGGTAACTACCCGCCTACGAAAAGAAAAATACATCTGTACAAGACTATCCTAGCAATGGGAAGGGATCTTCAGGATCAAGCCTCAGGGCCGCCTCCACTCGGACCCGCTCCATCAGAATGGGGCGGTTCGAGGAAAGCTTTAAGGACAGCTAACCCATCATCAGCAGCAGCTACTTGGTTCACCTTCTCCACCACTGGATGCGGGAAGGCAGCATATTGATTTACTGCTTGGTCATATATGGCTTCAGTGTCAACATTGTACAAAGGGAAGTTGGAAGGCGGGAAGCCTTTCTCAACGAACCCTAGACCAAGCAGGAAGCCAGCCCGTTCCCCATCCTCGTGAGAAGCGTTGAGGGCTGCGCTCATAGCATCGTCGTAGGATGTCTCTGAGAAGACCCGATGCACAACCTACAAAGAAAATACAAGTGTCAAACACCTTTTCTATGTACAAAGGAAAGCGTGAAGACGTAAAGCTAAAATACCTGAGGCAACGCTTCTCGAAGAAGCCATTCCTTGGCAACCAGGGCTTGGGTGCAGGCGCGTTCGGCTTCGCTCTTATTAAGGTTGGCAAGTTGCACTTCCTTTGCAGCAGCCTCTTCAACGCCCTTAAGCTTCCGCTCGGTGTGGTCAAGCACGCCCCTCTGGTCCAGGATCTCTTGGAGCTTCTTGGCATCTTCCATGGCCAAGGCATCATGAGCACGTTGGAGAGCCTCTAATTGGGCCTTGAGCTCCTCGTTCTCCATGCGTAAAGGCTCAGCAACGGCTTCAGCCTTGGTAGCCCTCTCAGTCGCGTTCCTCGCAGTCTCCTTAGTTAGCCTAAGCTGTTCGTTAACAGCTTGGGCAGCCTTGGAGCGGGCCTCGAGTCGCGCTTGAACTTCAACCTCGAGGGCCTTGAAGGCCTTCTCCTTCTCCGCAGCAGCTGCGGTCAATCGTTGGTTCTCCTCCCGAAGAGCACGCGCCTGAGATACGTCCTTGGCGCGAGCTGCTTTCAACTTGTCGTTTTCACGACAAAGCAGCTCGACGCGCGGCTGCATCCGGGCCTGGAGAACCCGAAGCTCATTGGTTAGCCTACCCTCCTGGTATCTAGCCATGGCTTCCCCCAACGCACCATGAGGAGCAGCGTGGCGAGCCCAGTCCACGCACTCCACAGGGGTACGAAGGGTTGTTCCTCGGCGTATGTTCCATCGCGGAACATACACTTCATTGGAATCCGACACTGCAAAAAACAAAAAAGCAGTTAGGAAAAAGATGATAAAAAAAAAATTAAGTGAAAAAGGGCCAAAGGAACCCTACGCACCTGTAGGGTCTATAACAGGCCGATAACCGCCGAACCCATCACCTGAACCCAAAGGAAACCCATCCAAAAGGTCAGGCAGATGGGAAGGTGGCAAAGACTGGCGAGTACTCCCATGCGTACCTGATGGGCCGGCCATCGGTGCCGGTGGCGGGGGCATGGTGGCAGCCGCCGCAGTCGCTGCCGCAGAATCCGCAGCAATCGTAACCGCCGGCTCGGTGAAGGACGCCGTAAAAATCGCACTCACGGCCGGCGATGGCGTAAACTCGGCTGGAACAGTCGGCTCAGAGTGAGCAACTGAACCAGCGGGACCAGGCGCAGGCGCCTGGGTCGACGCCTCAGGTAGGCTGACCAAGCCTACCGTCATCGGCGGAGAGGTACTACTCGGTACTTCACCCTGGAATGCGTCAACATCCACGCCTGCACAAGAAGATAAGTGTTAATAAATTTATGAAGTATGATAAATCTACAAAAAGAAGAATGTTTGTACTTACGGGTTTTCTTGAGCCTGAACGTACGGAGGGGCGGGGACAAGCCCGATGGGGCCGGTCTCTTGACGCCGGTCACCGTCGTCGTCATTGGTTCTCCGGAGGTAACAGTCGTAGCCTCCGGAGCAGTGGTCTTCTCACCACCGGGGTTCCCCGCCACCTCTTCACTATCTGACTCGGTGTCAGATAGAAGCACCGGATCAGCCGTGGAGGCCACCTTCTCCTTTCCTTTCCCTCCGGCAGCCTTCTTCTTCCGCACAAGGGGAGGACCATCTGCGGATTCCTCAGAAGAAGACAGGATGTAAGGAAATCCAGCAGCGGGTACAGCATTGAGGGGTTGAGGATAGAATATCGCCTTACCTGGCCGCCGGTGGCTCAGGATCTCTTGGCCCGGCGGATAGACCTCCACAAACCGATCCGCCGTTTGCTCCAGGATGGGCAACTCATTGTCGTCCAGAGCACGAGTGCCCACCCGCACGGGACCGTCAGCTTCCCGTGGGAACAGGAGCGACTCCAAATTATTCCCCTCTGAAAGAAAAGAAACAGTTAGAAAATAAACTAATATCAGCAAGAAAGACAAGACATACCATAAGGAATAGAGTTCAAACCGTATTCGAGAAGGATAGGAAACCGAGACGCCTCCTTCCATACCCGGCTCATCCCCAGCAGCACCATCCCGGACTCCGCAAACCGGTAAACCGGAGATTGGACCCGGGATATCTTCGCGAACCATTCCGCCTCCTGGTAGCTGGAAGCGTGAAGGCTCGGAAGCGCTTGACCCTTCTTGAACTTCATGGCAATGGGGATGGAGCGGGCAGAGATGTAGAAGAACTCCCGCTTCCACGATCGTAGACTGCGCTCGGTCACGCAGATCTTCAAACCCTTAATACGGGTTGTCAGGGTGTACCACCCCTGGACGCACCTCCAAGTATAGAAGGTCATCAGGCGGTCCACGTAGGGCTCAATACCCAGAATCCGGCACACCCACTCGAAGTGCCGGACCTTGGCAATCGCCATCGGATGCACCTCGGTCAGGTGCACACCGTGCCTCTCCAGGACACGGCACACAAACTTTGTCAATGGGAACCTAAGGTTCCCATAAACAAAGAATGCAGCATATACCCCGATCTTGCCACTGGGGGCATCGTACACAGTCTGGTGGGATTCAGGAAACTCAGGCTCAAGAGACTCAAGCATGAACTTCCTGACGATGTACTGGTACTGATCGACAGGTAGAGCACACTGGCACTCGCCAGCAGTACTCCTATCGTCGGCTACAGCTTCAGCATCATGAGAAGACATTTTGCAGAAAGAAGAAAGTGATTTCGGGAAAATGCTTGCCTGAAAAAGGGGAGTATTTGCCGGAAATCACTAAGAAGAAGAAGAAGAGAGGTGAAAGTGTGGATTACAAAGAGGCCTCTCCCCCTTTATATACTAATCGCAATTAATGCGGTGAATTTAATGCGGAGGAGAGAGAAATCGAAGGTGCAATGAAACTATGACACGTGGCAAAAAGCAGGCTGGCAACAGCTGTTGACAGGACGTGTGCCAGTAATTTCGCGGCCACGCGCCCGAAAAATTGCGCCCACGCGCCGTAAAAAGCGTCTGGAATGACCATATAATGTCACGTCACCATAACTTCCTGCACGTCCTGACACAGTCAGAAGAAACTGTCGCACGACGTTTCAGAGGTTTGGACTGTTCCTATTTTTCCACCAACCTTTCGAATTTCAAAATTCAAAATTTAAAAATATTAAAAAGTAAGAGGGAAAATACCCCCTTACCTTGGCGAACAAGTAACCGTAAGACGGCTGCGGGTACAGTGTTAAGGCAAAACCCTTCACATACCTAGCACCCGCAGGGAATTGAAGCCAAGAAAATCTTGGCGAACAAGTAACCGTAAGACGGCTGCGGGTACAGTGTTAAGGCAAAACCCTTCACATACCTAGCACCCGCAGGGAATTGAAGCCAAGTAAACTTTGGCGAACAAGTAACCGTAAGACGGATGCGGGTACAGTGTAAAGGCAAAACCCTTCACATACCTAGCACCCGCAGGGAATTGAAGCCAAATATTCCTCGGCAACCAAGTAACTATAAGACGGATGCGGGTACAGTGTAAAGGCAAAACCCTTCACATACCTAGCACCCGCAGGGAATTGACGCCAGGAATACCTTGGAAGTAAAGTAACCGGAAGACGAGCGCAGGTACAGTGTTAAGGCAAAACCCTTCACATACCTAGCGCTCCGCCGGGAATTGAAACCAAGAAGGATCTTCTGGGAAATGCTTGCGGAAACGGAAATAACATCCCCGCATAGCGGGAACGTCGAGAACTACGTTGTTTGAAGC
>NW_027502423.1:0-48205 GCF_021521415.1 Bidens hawaiensis | reverse complement strand
ATGATAAAGATCTACAAGAATAAAAAATCGTTCACTCTCGTTCATCCTTTAATTATCATACAAGTGCTGGGGAAAGTTAACGTACAAATTATTAACGTGCTAATTATAAGAATTAATTAGCCCGTTAATTTTATTTATATTTATCAAAACCATATAAATGCAATCACATATTTTGGAAATTGCTATGAATATAAAATAATAGTAATTTACAAAATGATAGTTTGATTCGAATATTAATTTCCCCGCCCATTTGTTCATCTCCGGCGACCACAACAGATGGCCAACGACACCATCATCTCCGGCGAAGATCCTCTCTTACCACATCTCTGGTAACTAACTCACTCTCATCTCTTTTAACTTCCAAATTCTATTAATTAATTTCACTGCCTTGTTGTTTATTCATTCAGGTCCATTAAACAAGCCCTAGACAAGCTAGATCTATCCAAAACGGACGGCCAAGATGTATACGAGCTTGTCTCTCACTGTATCCAAACCTTCAAGCATCATTCCACTTATCGAAACGACATCCGATTCCTCAAGATCTGGCTTATATATGTATGTGTTACTTCCATATATTATATTAAACCCTAGGGTAGGCCAAATTACTATTCAATACTGTTTGTTTTACATTTCTAGCTGAAGTGAAAAATAAGTCTGCTTGCTTCAATTTTTAATTATGCTTAGGTCAGGGCTGTAAACGAACCGAACGTTAATTTTGTTCGTTTAGTTAAATGATGAACATGAACAGAGGTTGGGTTCGCACATTTGTGTTCGTGAACGTTTGGTAATAAGTTCATTAATGCTTGCTTCTTTCGTTCATTTGGTTGTGTTTGTTAGTTAAAGGTTTGTTTTATATTTTTATGATGCTTTATTTGTGACCAAACTAACATTTAAGTTTTATAATTTTATTGTTTATGTTCAGTTTGCTCTGTTAATGATTTGTTTTATAATGTCTTGCTTTAAGTAACAACAAAATCTAACTTGTGCTTCGTTGACATTATCATAATAAAACCAACCATTAGGTGATGATTATGTTTATGATTATTATTATTATCTCAAGTGCTTAACTTATATTTAATTAAGGTGAGATTATGTCTAATGTTTTGGATTACAACGTTGTTGTTGTTTACTTGTTTTTTTTAATATAATTAAACAGTACATGGTTCGTTTGCGTTCGTGAACAAGTTCAATTCCTTAACGAACGAACACGAACAAGAGTTTCCGTTCAATTAGCGTTCATGAACTGTTCGTGAACAAGTTTAATGCTAAATGAACGAACATGAGCAAGGCGTCGTTCAGTTTGGTTCCTTTACAACCCTAATTATGCCCTTCAATATTTATTTGATCATGAAATGAAAATTTTTTGTTTTTGCAGATGGATTTTAGTCCAGACCACAAGGCTGTGTTCAGAGAAATTGAGCAGCTGAAAATTTGCTTGGATAAAGCTTTGCTGTACGAATCGTACGCGTTGGTATTGGAAGGAATGGGGATGCTGACTGAGGCACATTTGATGTATCAGTTAGGCATTTCAAGGTGCTTACAATCTTCAACTTTTGGTATTCATTTTGATTATTATGTTTCGGTGTGATTGCTGATGACTTCTGGTTTAGGAATGCTGAACCGCTAGGGAGGTTGAAGAAGGCACATGAATATTTTCTTGAGAGAATGCACTCAATTGTAGCCGCACACTCACTTCCAAAGGTATCCCTCATATGATTGATTATTTATTTGTAATTATGAGTTTACAATTATAATTACACAAGTCAGATTCTTATGTACATGATGACGATGATGATGCATAATCAAAGTCCTACCTTTAAAGACAGAAATATTGTTAGACCCGACTAGACTACTACTGATGCATACAGTTTATTTTTCTAGATGGATGGAGAGAATACACATGTGAATCCGTGGTCACTTTCTATTATAAAAAGTCTATTGCACAAGATGAATAGTCAAATGTCAAAATACGAAGTAAAACCTTCTTTCTCTGATATTATTATTATTATTTTTTTGATGTCATCTTTTTAACATTATTATGTTCAGGAATACCATGCAAGTAGCAAATGTTATTCTGGGAAGGTGCCATTATCATCTTTGAACAAGTCTGTTAGGAATAAGATTATCGAGATAGGTAATGTTACTTTCATAAACATGTTGTTTTGAGATGTTTCTGATACAAAATATGATAGGCGGAGAAAAGTATCAGATCAAGGGTTGTGCTGGTAAGGGTGGGTTTGCACAAGTATACAAGGCGTGCGTCAACAGTAATGCAGATAAAGTTGTTGCTTTGAAGGTGATTGATACATAAAGTAATCTCTGTTTTCTTTTCATAAGTCACAACCAGAAGTTATGATTTCTAACACTTAAGACTTTTGCAGATACAAAAGCCTCCATTCCCATGGGAGTTCTACATGTATCGCCAACTTGATAACAGAATACAAGAAAGTGAAGTAAGCACTCCTCTTATCAAAGTATTTTATAGTATTAAAGATGGCAAATTGGGTAACGGTTCATATTAGGTAACTTGCTGGTACAGGTCAAAACCTTTTCTTTGAATTTTGTAAAAACATTTATTCTGTCAAAAGCTATACTGTTTTAAAAGATCCGATTCTATTTTTATAATGAGATGATTTAGGAAGTTGCACATCCAAAATAGACATGGGTAATTTCATATATGCACCTCAAAACTTGAGTAATATATATTTACCCAACAAAAAATGATAATATAAAATATGCCTATTCTCATAATTAAATGGGTAAATATGAAACTTTAAGTGCATAATAGTTTCATTTAATGGGCAAATATGATCATTGCAAGTTTTAAGGGTATATGTGAAATTGTCCAAAAACATAATTTAAGTTTGTTTCACTTGTTTGCTAAGCAACTGCTAATTGTTTCTCTGCAGAGAATATGCTTTGGATATGCTCATAGCTTGCACCTCTATTCAGACTACAGCATTCTTGTTTCAGATTTTCTAGCACATGGGACGCTCCTGGTAAGTTTAGGAGTTATGTTCAAGCTAATTTTTCTCTATTTTCCCTTAAACTTTTGCACCAATCGTTTCCCAGGATGCCATAAACACCAACGTGTGTACGGGTGTGTCAATGGATGAAGTTTTGTGTATACATTACACAATTGAGATGCTCTCAATGCTTGAAACGTTACATGGTAATGGCATTATTCATGGTGATTTTAAGCCTGATAATCTCTTGATGCGTTATGCAAGGTAAACCAAGTTATAGAATACCTGTACCACCACCAAATTACATCATGTTTTGTTTTTTGCTTAAACATCTGTTACTTCTGGCAGGGGTGATCTAAGTGAAGATGGATTCGAGACTCGTAGTGGTCCTTGGCATGAACAGGTATGTAGGTTTATCTGAACTTGTTGAAGTAGACATTATTTTGACTGGTACATTTGGCAGGGACTTTGTCTTGTTGATTGGGGTAGAGGAATAGACATGCAACTATTTCCCAACAATGTAAAGTTTAATGGAGATTGTCGAACGTCTGGTTTTCGTTGTGTACAAATGCAAGAGAATAAGCCATGGACATATCAGGCATGTTGTTCAATGTTTCACCACGTTGTCTAATTTTGACTTCCATGCTGACTAATTTGAGTTGATTTTTTGTTAGGTTGATACTTATGGGCTTTGTGTTATTGTTCATCTGATGCTTCATAATACGTATATGGAGATTGACAAGAAACCCTCTCCTGATGGCTATTCGTATTTACCCAAAGTGCCTTTCAAACGGTATTTATGACATACATTTTAAGTTTTAACTGTTGGTTACTAACCGCCTCAAATTTCACCAACTTGGGTTCATGTTTTACAGATACCAAAAAGTGGATCTTTGGAAAAAGCTTTTCACGGATTTGCTTAACAACGATAATGATGAGGAACATTTGAAGATATTGGGAAACTTAAGGAAATCATTCCAGGACTACATGTGCTCAAACCCTCACTTGATAAGACAGCTAAAGCAGTTGCTCACAAAGCAAAGAATTTCAATGTGTTCTTCATAATCAATCTCATTTGGGTCTACTAAGATCGGCTGAAAACTACTTGTTTGATGTTCAAATATATGATTATGATATCTAGGAGCTGTTGATAGTCGATGAATGGGCTGAGCTAGCCTTTAGTTTATTGTATTTGAAAAGTAAACTTTTCTTAGTCTTTCTGTATCTAGTTCGCTCAACTTGTATGGCTTTCTTTGTCGATTTGGTTTGGATTTACATGGTAATCAACGACTCCTAAGATTCGGATTGTCAGCTTTAGGAAGTCGAAACATAATAAGGAGGCAACATTAATTGTACCCTGAAACCTTGGAAACGGTGGTGTGTAGTGTGTTTGTATGAAAGTGATCCCTTAATACAAACACCATAAACTAGACTAACCACCTCACATAGGATGGCATGTGACGATCACTACATGACGAACAAATAACAGTGCAGTTACTTTTATCAAGCCTAGGCTCAAAAAATCGCTCTGCGTAAAACATATACATTTCTCTGGGTTAAGCGACAACCTTGACTGGCTTTATAGTTTGCATATATAACATGTCTCAAGTTTATGAAATGATAATAGTTACTAACACATTCTGCTTATAAAAAGAATGTAAATTAAACGTATATTTAATGTAAAGATTGGAGTGAAGCTTGGCTAAGATTTTAGTTTGATTACATAAATAAATGGATCGTATCAAGTTTCATCCTCTTTATTTATTTTCGTTTAGAGTCGACGGAAGCGCTATACACATTTCAAGTCGTCAAATTTTAAAACTTAAACATGTATGCATAGTATGAAATAAGCTCATAGGTTCGCTAGGGACATCGGGAGAAAATTAGCATGCACCACTCAATGCGCCGCATATTGAGGGGTCTTTTTTTTATGTTGTACCTTATACGCCAAGGATAGCCCTATTTGTGACGTATAAGGTACGAGTTGACACCTGATTTGATTCTCGCGGGCCGTCGTTGACCCTCAGGGTCACGTATAGACCCATCCGTGGCGGATATGGTACACGACAACCTACATATATCAAATCAATTGCCACTCGTACCATATAGCCACGGATAAGGCTATTCGTACTTTTCACACACGCACACATGAACACAGCTCGGCGGAAAAAAAACCCTCATTTTCACGTACCATTTTCACCGTAAAAGGCAAATTATGTCTTGGTGGGACTCTATGTTTTCGGAGTCGAATATTCCCAATTTGAATGAGGAGCCGAGGATTGCATATCATAATGAACAGTAGCAATCGGTCTTACCGAATTTCGTATACGATAGTCACCCTTCGTGTGTGGAGGGAAACAACACATCAAATGCGTACGAGGGTCAACTGTCGTACCGGTCACAGCCAGAACAACCTTATGGTCAGCTCTCGTACCGGTTACCTTAAAATCCGTATTACATTACTCAGCCTTCATGCTAGTTTCCCATAGAGCAGCCGTATTACGGTAGTCAGCATCCGTACCACCTACCAGTAGAAGAGTCGAACCAGCCACAAGCATAACCGAATTACGTTCGTGATACCTGTCAAGAGACTGACGGCTCAGACAACGAGTCCTCCGTACATCTATCTGGGAACAAAGCTAATGATGATTACATACGCGAGGCGACAGTTTCGTATAAAACGGATAATGTATGACACCATATGCTTTGTTTAGTTTATTATATTATTATTGTTTTTTAACACGTTTTATGACCTTATAATTGTTTCAGCTTTTTGGTTCTCGTGAGGAGTTGGAGGAATGGGCAAAGAAAAGAGCACGGGAGCATGGGTGTGCTATTGTGGGCCAAACGGTATGGACCTTGCATGCAATTATGGTGGGAAACCCAAACTCATGGCCATAGTTAGGCGTACAGGTAGTATAAAAAAGTATTGTCCTTTAAAACTCGTAGGGAGCTTAATCATAATCATAGACTTGTTATGTTTAACTATAACATTTTCAAAAATAAAGTAATGTCATTAGTTGACACGTTATAGATACAAACTTAACACGTTACAAATATAACACAACCCATATCAACCCGCTAAGCTACTTCTCCATGCATATGTGAGGTTACATAATATGCTGCTAACTGCTAAATACTTATCTTCAGATGTCAAGAAAAAGCAGCTTTCGCGGGCCAGAGGGGCCCGCTTCGGTGTCTAATAATCGAGTTTGCCACCTCATTTGATCCATATGGCTTTTTATCTTTACAATAATGTCTTCATAATCTGCTATTATTATCGTCCCCTGAGGCCGAATAATCCTGCACACCACAATGAATATGTCAACAATGTCACACCTGTTATCAACACAAAACAAATGACCTGAATTAGTTGTGGGGTTTATGTCTCATCCATATTGTTTTACCATAGCACGACCTAAACAACTAAACTATACTGAGCCAAGCCGCTCGTGAGCTACTCAAGTTCAGCTCGTTTATAGCTCGAATAGAGCCAAGCTTAAACGAGCTTGAGCTCGAGACGGCTTGTGAGCCTAGACGGGCCTATTAATACTAAAAAGTTATTTAATATATTTAGCAATAAGTATCATATCATATAAATTTATGATAATAATAACTGAATAATATCATGTTATATATATAATATGACTATAAATTAATATAAATTTGTTAGTAAATAATAAACAAGTTGAGCCTGAACCGAGCTTGAGCTTTAGTTGACTTAATTTTAAACACATAACGAAATGGCTTACTTGTTCATGTACAAACTAAACACATTGTTCGCGTGTATCAAGTCATATGATCTAGGATATGTCGAAAACGGTTCACACCTGTAACCAACAATCCATGAGTCAACAAACACCAAAAGTCAACCACACATAGAAATAAAAATAACGAACCAGTTCATGTAAGTTCCAATCAAACCGCGCTCATAGATAACACCAAGTGCTTTATAATTTGCATCATGAGGAACAACATTCATGACCCAAACCGGATACTTTGAAAGCGAAGCTGCAAATCCACCAAACCCTGCATTCATATCCATAACGTTTCTATACCCACCACTCGATAAAGATTTTAACATGTTCGCGTATGTAGCAACTCTCTTTTGCCACATCAGATTATCATCAACAAAATCTTGACTTGTTAAACCCGGAGTTGACTCGATTCTAGGTGGAATATTATTCAACCTTTTGGGCCACTTTTCAAGAACACCCCCTGAAACATCTTGCATGTGTTCAACTTGAACTAAAGGAGTTATGCATGTATCCATTTTTTTGTACCAACCATCATCTTGGTCATCATTTTCGTCACAAAATTTCTGAAATTTTGATTTTGAATGTTTTTTCTTGCATTCGATATGGTTGATAGGTTTCTGCCACACTGCAATCGGGCCTGTTCCTTTAAGTTTTCTCCAACATAACCGTTTACCAAGATCCTCTAAACGGGCCAGCTCTTTTTTAGGATCCTTGGTGGTTCCATCCGGGACTAAGTATTTGGCTGTCCAGTTAATAGGTGGGCCCGCCAACAACCAATAACCACCAGGACGCAATATACGGTCGATTTCTATTAGATACAGCCCATCTGACCCCACAAAATCAAGAATTTCCATTTAGCTATAAACCCATCTAGCAACACAGAATCTCACTACTTTTGAAAGAAAAACCTTTCGGGTCAACTCAACACAACTTGTTTGACCCGTACCAAAGCTACTCGCTTTGACCTGAACCCATTTGACCCATTTACCCAACTGATTCATTTTACCACCTTAGTTTATATAGCATGCATACTTTAAAAGATAAAAATGAAAAAAAAAGGTCATTACTTATAGAAGAAAAACTTTCGGGTCAACTCAACAAGACTTCGTTGACCCGTACCAGAATTACCCTTTTTGACCAGAACCCGTTTGACCCATTACCCAAGTAACCCAACTGATCATATTACTACTTTAGTTTATATAGCATGCATACACTGGAAGATAAAAGTGAATACAAAAGGTAATTACTTTGGAACAAAAACCTCTCGGGTCAACTCGACACAACCTGTTTGACAATACCCGTTTTGACCAGAACCTGTTTGACCCGTTACCCAACCAATTATTTTACCACCTTAGTTTATATAGCATGCATACTCTAGAAGATAAAATATGAAAAAAAAAAAAGATAAAATTTTCTAATTTATTGGTTAATTTAATGTATACCGTATTCGGTCCACGGTACAAGGCAACGCGAGCAATGAGCCATGTCGAATGACCTAGACGGGTAGGGTAGTCTATAGGTGCTAAGAACACCAAGCATGGCAGGAAGACCTCTTTCTAGGGCAAATTGCACTTGAGCTTCATGTACATCTCTTGGAGCTATAGACATTGTTATGATGTTGTAATCCAATAAAGAATCTCCAAAGCTTGCAACCTACCATTGTTTAAAGTTTAAACTTTAAACCATAATGTTAACGAACACGTAATTTAGACAATAATATTAACAAACATATGATAATTTCAACTCGTTTACTTATGAGTTATGAATATGTTAATCCAGAATAGGGTTGTTCAAAAATCTCATGGCTTGCTCGAAGGCTAGTTTGTAAACGAGCTGAGCCTAAGCCAAGGTACACAGGCTCGTTTAAGTTGAAGCACAAATTCAAATTTTAATATATGTATGTTATAATTTCTATATTATGTATGTTAAAAATACTATTTTTGTTTATATGTGTAAAAATACATATTTTTAAAACAAACAGGTTGGTGTGAGCTCAACAATTCAACTCGTAAAGATGAACGAGTTGAGCCGGCTCGAAATGGTTATAAACGAGCCCTAGACTAATGGACTAGAACTAAAAACTTAGAATAACAGAAAACAGTCAAAGGTATCCTTAACAATATTGCCTTCTTATGTACAACCTTCTAAATTAAATTATTAAAAAAAAAACTAAATTTAGTAATAATATTAAGCTCAAACCGGTTAGAAAGTGTTTAGGTCAAACCGGGCCAACTTGTTTTAAACGACTTGGTTTTACTAGCAGCGCAGCGCAGCTCGTTGCTAGTTAGCATTCTAATGTAGCGGTTCACTTTAGCCCACGCCACGAAGCACGGGTAACAATACTTGTTGCATTTATTCTTTGTGAACGTCAAATTTGGCATTTTTTAGCAGTCAAATTACTAGTTGTCAACCAATTAATAAAGGGATAATGACAAAAATGCCCTTTTTATCAAGTACCAACAGCATTCCTTGACTAACCCACACAACCCAAAATGGCCACTTTCTAAATTGCCGGGTCCAACATATTAGAACTGACATCCGACAAATCTATTTGATACCGTTTCGTATTTGAACACACCACACATAGACACATATACACTTAAACGGTCGGCCATAAATCTATTCCGCCGGGCTTCATTTTCGTACGTAATATTATTCCGTTGGCCCCGTCAGGATAGATATGAGGCCTATGTGTCTAGATGTGGTTGGTTAAAATACGGAAGGTTGTCAAATTGATTTGTTGGATGTCAATTCTAATATATTGGATCCGATAGTTTAGAAAGTGGTCATTTTTGGGAATTTTGATTTGAATGAGTTAGTCGTCGAATGTTGTCGATAAAATGACCATTTTGGTTTACTCACCCCACAGGCCCACAGCCAGTATCAAGAACTGTCCTAATGACCCCAGATTCTAAAGGCACCACCTTCAACATTTCAACATAACCCTTCACCCCTTCCTTAAAACTAGTCCCACCGCCCGGAAATACCAACCGATCACCCACCACTTTCACCCAGTTTTGCTTCTTCTTTAACTCTGTCAACGTCTTAAACGGCACATTACTAAACCAAGCTTCTGACCTACTCTCCGGCCACCGGAACGGCTTCTTGTCAAGTCCCGTATCGATAATCAACACACGGATATTAAACGAATAACTCTCGTTTATATTAATCAGAAAATCTCACTTAAAAAACTGATTACAATACCTCAAACCCTAACTCGGTTTGACTCTTGATGAACCCTAACTCGGTTACACCAACTCACCTCTCTCTAATGTCTAACCATAACTCGGTTTATATAGACTAACCCTAACTTGCTAGTCAAGACATTACCAAATATAATGTAACCTAATTATTGGGTTGGGCCTTACACTTGGTCCAAACAACAATTGACCCAACAATCACCCCTGCAATTGTTGTACCCGAGTCACCCGACTCACCCCCTAATTTCCTACTCGAAATTGGCGGGTCTTCAACTTCACGCTTGTCATCCTTTACTTGATTCTCCCGAGGCTTTTCATGATCTCTTGCAATGTACTTTCGGCTCCACTTGGTTAGAAGACACACTTACTTCGTTTGATCATTAGACGCCTTCCCTTGGGCTTGAATCACTTTCTTGACCACGCGTTTAGTTTCTTGAACACTCTTCTTTGGACTTTGAATTTTGGAACTTGGATCTTTAACTGTAATCTGACTCGTAACCGGCTTGTCTTCTTTCAGTCCAATACTTTGAATATCCCTACCTGCAAAATTCTTCATTCCAATGATAGTTCGTTTACCGGGACTTGTTATCTTGAGACTAATCTTGTATGATCGATTCTTGGTCCTTGTCACCTTTATCAAAAGCTTATCTGTATCATCTTTCATGGTTAGCAAATCATGTTTCATGTGAATTTCGCATCCACTTTCCGTTGCTTGACCAAGACTTATGATATTGCACTGAAAGCTCGGAATGTAGTAGACATCGGTCAACAAACGTTGCTTCCCCGTTTTTCCTTCAATTAAGACCGACCCTTTTCCCCGAATATCAATACAAGATTCATCTCCGAACTTCACCGTTCCCGTGACTTGTTCATTCAATTCATAAAAATACGCTTTATAACCCGTCATGTGATTCGATACTCCGTTGTCGAGATACCAAACATCTTTCTCCATCGGCTCGGTTTCGAAACGCTTTGGAATCACACCATCTTCATTCAGAAAAACCGTTTTCTGATCACCTTTTATCATAAATAAGCTTGGATCAAAATCATCTATTTTGTTCAGGTTAGATTCTTCCTTTTTCTTCATATGTTCCGGACACGTAGACGCAAAGTGACCGAACTCATCACAACGGAAACACTGAACCTGTGACATATCCTTTCTTCTCCATTGACGATCCTTTCTTTGACCTGTAAACCTTGACCCACGATGTTGACCATCTCGGTTTTCACAACTATCTTGATCCTCATCCTCTCGGTCTTAACCTCCGGTTTCCCGACCTTTTCCACATCCCTGTGAACTCGGCCAACCCTTACCTCGGCTACCGGACTGATCATACGACTTACCTTTGTAACTACTTTCCGACCGATTGAAAAGTAACTGACCTTGTAAATTTGAAGCGCGTTCTCTCCCTGGTAGACGTTCCTCAAACGCCTTAAGTCTTCCAACAACATCTTCAACCTCACACTATCAATATCAACCGTTTGCTCGATTGAGGCTACCAAGTTGAAGTATTTGTCTGGAACCACGTCAAGTAACTTTTTCACCAATACATCTTGCTCGAATATGTGACCAAGACCCGTTGCCTTTGAAACCATACCGGTTATTTTTCCCGCAAACTGATCAACAGTCTCGTTTTCTGCCATCTTGAGTTTCTCAAATTCACTTTTCAACGTCAGTAGTCGAGCCTTTAGGACTCGCTCGGCCCCAACAAACCGTGCCTTCAATGTGACATTCGTCAATTTCGGGTCTCGTTTGTATTCGTTTTTGTATTCGTTTATCATGTAAACCGACCCATTTTGTAAACCAAAGCTTATGATATAATCAAAATGATGGATTTTATGTTACAATATTGTTTTACACTTGTTGGGTCTTGAAAACATTCTTTTTGGTCCTTAAAACTCCTTAAAATGACTTAAACCAAACTTTGGGGACTATTATTGCCAATTACCAAAAACTTGTTTGACCATTTCAACCATCACATGCATCTTTACCCTATTTGTATGAACCATACTCTTACCATTATAAAAGCAAGGCTCCATACACCATTTTGGTTGTTCATCTTCTCCAAAATCTCTCTCAAATCCAAGTATTCATCTTCAACATTTTGTTATTTTGATTTCTTAAGGTCAACTAACTATAGTATTTCATTTTAACTTGTTCATCTAATATTACTAACACTTGAATATGGTGGTACAACATATATATAATACACACCCCTTGTTTCCTTTATTTGTTACTTCACCGACTCTGGTTGGTTAAGTTTTGAATGTCATAAGACAAGGCTTCATAGAGGACTTCGTGTTCTTGATATATATACACACACACACATAACTTATTATACATATCACTTATGACTAAATTCTAACCCTTTTAGTTTGTTCATCTTATTTACAAGTTCCATGGTGTGGGTTTGTATAAGACTAACCTCGGTTTAACCGAAACTAGTCCAAACCGGAAACCGAACTTTTGTTTACTAGTTTTGTTAAAATAGTTGTTTAAACATGTTTATTGCTAGATTTGAGTTTCAAAAATCAATTTTACAAGTTCTTTGATATTAAGCATATGGAATCCATCTATGAACTCGTTAGGAGATGGAAACCGAACTAAACCGAAACTTTTGCTTAAAAGACTTGTAGTTAACTTTTTAGTTGTAAAATTTAAGTTTTCTTCATTTATAAACCAATATACAAGTTCTATAATATTTGGGCATGTAGAAACTATCTATGAACTATTTGTGAGATGGAGACCGAACCAAACCGAACTATACCGACTTTTACTCGCTTAAGACACACAAGTGTGTTTTTAGCTATCAAGACTTGTATATTTCTTTAAAAATATTTTACAAACTGATTTTAATTATTTTCTTAAGTACTTGGAATTGTTGGATCCAACTTGATCTCATCACATAGTTTGGACCGACAAAACCGAACACTCGCTTAACGTGCGTTGTTAGTTCTAAACAATAGATCTACATACTTGGTTAAGTGTTAGTATATTTTAATGAGTTATCTCATAACAATTAATATGTTGGAAAGTTGACTTTGGGTTTGACCATTTGTCAAGACCCAAATCGACAACCCGAACACTCGTTAAAAACCCGTTTTAGTATCTTTGTCCCAAAAGAACTTGCATTTTAGCATTTTTCCCACCTTATTACTTAACATTGGTTAAGTAAATATAAAGGTTAGATACTTTAACCCGGTTTCGAGCAAACTTACATTTTTAAAGGATTGTTATTATAAATTCTTAAATAGTTACATTTTAAACCTTGAACTTTAATTGTTTACTTTTTGCAACAATTATTTTATTTAAAGATCTTCAAGACAACCATTCTAAATCCAAGATTTTATTGTCATTTAGGCCTTGCTCGTTAAACTTCATCCATCCGGTTATTCATCTTTTACCGATCAAGTTTTATACTTGAACGTGAGTAACTTCATACCCCGTTTTCTATCTTTTGTTTTGGGGTGACATTTCATACTTATTCAAATCAAATGCTTTATACTTGAGTCTTAAACCACAAACGTTGTTGTATACTTTACTTGAATAATTGCACGATTTGGTGTTCTATGCTTATATGCCTATGTGTTTATCGCTTTCGGTTGGTGGAATCTATAAATCCTAGACTACTTGGCATCCCCTTGTAGCAAGGTGTCGTTAACGTAATGCAATTAACGATATTCTATTAAATCCTAGACTACTTGGCAATCCCTTGTAGCTATGTGGCGCTAACGTAATTCTATTAGCGATTGTCAATTTATCCAAGTTTATAGCTATTATTTATGGTTTTGTATACTAGTTTTGTGGCTTTTCATACTATATATCTATTGTTCAAACTTATGAATTGCTCACCAACCTTTGTGTTGACAACTTTATTTTATGAAATGTTACATGTTTGCATCTAGGTTGATTATGAAGTTCGGTGAAGAAAATGACACAAATACCGTTAGAATATTAGCAAAAATGAACAATATTTGATTTGCTATATTTTGCTATATTTTGTTGTATTTGACTTATGAATATTTGGTTATGTGACATTTTCGATGTTGTGAAATGAAATGAGTTTGTTAAATATTGTTGCTTTAAATAGTGTCATGCGCTTATGGGCAATCGTTACACCTCGGCATGTTCCGCCGCCTTTGGTCGGGGTGTGACATTCAAATCCGTCCATATTTCTCGAGCATTCTTGTATTGAGAAACCTGAAGAAGAACATTATCTTCCATAACTTGGAACAAAAACGACCTTGCCGTTTTATTTTTCTTTGCATCAATAACCGCACCCTCATTCGGTTGAACAACTTCCCATAACTCTTGATCATCCAAGATCGCTTCCACCACAATCGCCCATGTGATGTAATTAGTTCCATTCAGCTTTGGAACCTGCAACGATATCCCCCCACTCGCTTTGGGTTGGATTACTGGCTCTTCTTTATCACCTGCCATTGACGTTTTCGAACACCCTTGCTCCACTACGTTGGAACAAATACGAACAACTCAGTCTGAACAACTTTTCAGAACCAAAGTCGTTTGCTCGCAAAACCCCGGTTACGAATACCTCTCGAAAACCGAATCATATGCAAACCAAAAAGGCTACTGTGTAAATTCTCAAAAATTCAATAGGTACTTTTTGACACCTTAATGATTAATCACAAAATCATATGTCAACTCTGAACCAATACTCACGCTTCATGTATAAATTCACGTTGACTTTCTGTAAAATTACTATAATTATATTCTTCTTGAAGAATAAAAAATACCAAAACTAGGGAAGCCTTTTGTTCCTTGTTTTCTGATCACACGAGACTCACCCAAAAAGACAAAACCAACTTGTTTATCTTCTTCGTCCAATTCAAACTAACTGAACGCAGCAATAATAGAAACACGGAAAGTCAGAAACCTTAAACCTTCCTTGTTCGATCTACGATTCTCGTATCACCGCTGCGCTCACAACTTTTGGCACAGAACACCCCGATTGGAAACAACTTGTTTCCGAGTTGTCGCCGTACAAACAACCTACCCGTTGCCTACCGCGATTATCGATTTCTTGAACTTGGCTCTGATACAAATTCAAGTCCCGTATCGATAATCAACACACGGATATTAAACAAATAACTCTCGTTTATATTAATCATAAAATCTCACTTAAAAAACTGATTACAATACCTCAAACCCTAACTCGGTTTGACTCTTGATGAACCCTAACTCGGTTACACCAACTCACATCTCTCTAATGTTTAAGCATAACTCGGTTTATATAGACTAACCCTAACTTGCTAGTCAAAACATTACTAAATATAATGTAACCTAATTATTGGGTTGGGCCTTACACTTGGTCCAAACAACAATTGACCCAACATCTTGTACCCCACCGGCACCGGCACCAGACACCGGAGAATCTCACCGGTGGGACAGTGGCGTTCTTGGTGATACAGTTTTTTGACATTAATAAAGAGTGTTTCTTTATGTGGGTCTTGACAGGGGCAATAATGGGTGAAATTTGGAGGGCAAAATTGGAACTTTTTGATGTGGGTTTTGGATTTGGGAGGTGGGTTTGTGGTTTGGTGGGTTAAAGTTGTGAAATTGGTGATTGGGTTTGGTGGGTTTGAGCAGTTTGTGGTGATGGTGGATTTGTATGATCCAAGAATGTAGGAAAGTGAACAGATGATTGTGATGAAAAGGAGTTTGATTAGTGGGTTTTTGAGGTGTAAGGGTTTAGGCATTTTGGTGTTTGATGGTACAGAGGAAGTAGCTGTATGCATTCTGTTATTCTGGTAAGGTGCCAAGTTCCAACAGGGATTTAACGTTGTGGCTATATATTTTTTGAATATTCAAAAAAACTAGTTTTTTTTTCAACTTATTATAGGTTTTCATTATTCGTTTATAATATTTATAAAACTTTTTAGATTTTAATTTTATTTATTGTAAGAAGTTTAATAATATACATAGGATTTGATGATTAAAGAGTTTCACAAATAATAAGATGTTATAACTCGGTTTAAAAACTATCTGAGTTTTGTGAGACACTGAACCCGCTTATTTTTTTTACTATAAATTTGTTTCTTAATTATAAATAATATATTTTTTTAAAGACCAGATATTTATTTTAGTATATCTCTATTTTATAAGATTTTCATATCAAATAATTGACGAGATTAATTTTTAATTTAATAAATGTTATACCCCGTTTAAGGGCTACCTTAGTTTACTGAGACCCATACCCGTGAATTCGGGTCAAATGCATGAGAAACCTTAATTTACAAATAAAACAATCTGGTAGCTCGAGAGAATGAATGAAGGTTTCGTTTATATATATTTAAGATAATGGAATGGTTTTTTTTAAATGAATTTCACTTTATATTCTTTAAATGGATTTTCGCCTCGCTTTTGGTCTTTTATATTAGCGGACGTTAAGTTTTTCAGTTAAGTCACCTCATTTTGTACTAAAAGCGAGGCAAAAATCTAATTAAAAAATATAGAGTGAAACTCATTTTCAAAAACGGCTCATTCCATATTTGTAATTTTCTATTCTAGGAATCCTTTCTAATATCTCTATACTAGAGAGTTTGTGGTCCGGTTTATTCGGTTTTAAAAAATAGTTATAGGGCAAATGGTTAACTATTGTTTTCGACAAGGCAAACCAACCTAGTTGGGTGGGTTGGTTAAACCAACCGGTTGATAGTTTGGTTTAGACATGTTAACGATATCACCGATTGTAAATTATTTTTTTCAGAGTTAATAAATTTTATCAAAATCTTTTTTAATGATGCATAAGCAAGATGCCTAAGATACATATATACATAGTTACATGCTTTAAAGTGAAAAAAATGTTGATTTAGTATGCACGGTCTATCTTGGTCTGACTGACATAAATCTCAAACTGTTAAAATTGAACCTGTGTCGGTGATCTTGGTGTTAACAAGCTATGTTAGGTAATCTGGATTTACTTATAGACTAAATGAGAAATAAGAATCAACATTGATTTGAGTTAGGAAGTGTGCAGTGATCTCGATCAAAACTGTTAAGATGAAAATAGTTTTATTTGTGTAACTAATTGAAACTTATGGGGTGATATATGTAAATAGTTTTGCATGGATTTCAAAACCATGCTTTTAATAGATACTATAATAAGATGTTACGAATTAGGGTTAATTTTGTATCAAAATTTGGAACACTTTTTTTTCAACCTACTTTGAAATTAATTTACAATAACAATAATAATAGTTAATACCTTGTACAAATACCTAACATAGTAACTACACCATGTGTTTTAAATGCATGTCCCCAAACTAGCAAGACAAAGTTCACATTCAAATTTAATTTGATGAAAAGGAATCACTTGCTATTATAAAAACCTAGTACAATTCTGTCACGAGTGGTATCATACACAACGTGATATTCATGCATTAGTAATGTGAATGAAACATGACCATAGTATAGGTATTGTCATAAGTTTTATAGAAAATCCAACAAGTTATTTCCTACTTCAAAACACAAGTTGAAATTGAATGTTAAATGGTCCATCTTCGAAGGTTAGTTGAACAAATCCTACATGAACATAAAAACTGTATTATACATGTATATAACCTGAACATGTCACGGGTTTTTGCATTTTGATATGAGTGCGACTAGTTAAACATAGAAAAATTGTTTTACTTGTTTTTCAATACTATATAATTACAAATTTACAACAAAAATACAAATATGTGTAAAATATATTTAGCTATAAAAGTTGTTCATTTTATTTATTTTTGAACTGTGGCATAAAAGTATAAAACATATATTTTTTTTAAGAATTTATAAGAATAAACAAGTTAATTCGTGAACCCAATTACGATCTGTTTATCTAAGGCCCTGTTTGTTTTTGCCACTTTTCTCTGAATAGAGGAAAACGTCTGATTCGGTCAGACGTATTCAGACGTGGGGCTGTTTGTTTTTTTTCTGGCATTAAGAGGTTCAGCGTCTTAATAGCATCTGAACCAGTAAGAGCTTTTAGTGGGTCAAACGTCTTTGGCCTCCATTAACTTTTAACCCGGAGACTAGGCTCCATCTCTGACGACTAGAGGTTCGTCTCTAGCCTCCACCTCTTAATGATTCAGATTTCAGACATTTGAACCACCTCTTAACATTCAGATGTGGTATTCAGATTCAGACTTAAATCTCTAAAAAAAACAAACGGGACCTAAATGTATTCATAGTTGGTCCCGAAAATGACCTGAACCCTCTTAGATCAAAATTATGACCTAACTTGATCAAGTGACACAGAATCACCCATGTGTTCAACTCTATCTTATAAACCCAATCCCAATTGGAGTCTGCAAAATACATTATATTTATTAAACCCTGTAATTATTCTTCCCATAATTGATTCATGAGAGTGAATGGAGCTCCAGTCTGAATGTAAAATCAATCAGCCAAACATATATTTCAATAGATTTAAGATTTTGGGAAGAGGGGGCACCCTACCCATGACCCGAATTAGATCCATTTTCATTGTAAGTATGCCTCCTTTTATTGGTTTCTGGGTTTTGTGAAATTTAACATCATTGAACCAAGTTTTCTGGTGTTCACAAATCGACAAATCAAACAACGTTTCGTTTCTAGAGATTAGGTTCAATACAAAGACCAATTAATCTATAGAAAGAAAGAATAGACCAAAAACTTTTTGCTCAGGTTTACAAGTTGCTTCGCACCCAAAATGCATGGCACGTCTAAAGGTGTTAAGGTTCTAAAGCCAAGGCGTGAAATGCTACACAAGGTGTCCAAGACTCATGCAGTATCTATAAACTAATCATAGATACTATTTACTGTCCCAAGTCCCAAAAACTATACCGGTGGTAAGATGCATCCCCTTTGTCTAAGAGATGGTATAGGTACTTAATAGGAGTAAATTCTAAAACCGTAGGACACTAAATAATAAGGTAACTACTCTAAAAATAAATTATTAACTAATTTGAAACCAGCTCTTTTGACCTTTTCAGTTCATTGCAATTTCAGTTCAAATTGTAGAATGAAACAGTCGTCGCAACACCACCGCATCAGGTGATTGCTGCGAATCACACACCCTAATACGTTTCCCCATGCATCCAAAGGTCTTTTTAAGAACAAGGTCATACATTAGTGCCAATTTGTTAAATGAGCCGACGCCGGTGCAACAGACCTAACATTTACTTGAATACGCTAAGGGTCACAGCCTAACTCAATAAACCTACAGAAAATAAAGGTAAAACTAGACCAATGGTACTTTCTATTATAACAGCAAATCAACAAGACCATTAACATACCATGATGTCATATACTTATGTCCGGTCCCTTCGCCTTTTGTACTTTCTCAATGCCTGTTCTCTCTCAACCAAACTTGCAGATAAAAACCACTTACTAAACTCAACAACTTGCATGCCCATAAAAGTGGCAAGGCGCCTGAACTGCTTTATTTTATGTGCTCTCCTCAAAGAAGTGTTTGCTTTCTCATCGTATTTCTTCTTTGCCATGTGTCTGGGCAAAGATGAATGTATTTGCGTTGGAACCTCTTGCATCATGTCAACGTCACACCCATGTTTGTGGCTTATTATATCTTCGTTACGGTGAGCATAAACAATACCTGAAAATTATACCAGAAAAGTAAGATTATATCTAATCATTAGGGTGTTCTTGCAACGTTTTGAAGCCGAGACCAAGAATATTTGTACAAACTAATAAGTATTTGATTATACAAATACATTGACCCTTTGAGATTGCCTTCCTCACAAAATTAAAAAAAAATCATATAAATAGCAGTATATGTATGGTTTATTTTATAGATTATTGGGTATGAATTCTAGTGTTTAAAAGTTCACTTATAACCCAATATGAGAAATAGTGAGTAAAATCATTGGCATCCAAAGTTTCTATTAATGCATACAATGCTGTAAATAATTTGCATGAACATATTTCATACTACATTTTATAAGTTTATAACAAAGATATATAAAGTTTTGGAAACAAAGAGTTGTGATTAAACTCAGGGCCACCCAGCCCATTTAGCCTTTGTAGATAGGAGTGATTTGGTGGATAGATTCTTGTATTTTGCCCTTATAAAGGTATTCTAAGAGTGAAAATATATTGAACTAAGTGCCAAGTAGAACGATTGGTGAATTTTGTAAAAGCAAAAAAAAATCTCACCCAACTCTTTGCTGACCGGGGCAATTCTTTTATTATTAAAAAGCTCGCTGTTGTCCCTTGCTTGTGGAGGTAGAAAACACATCCCAAAATCAGACAAAATGTGTCTTCCACCTTCTTGCTCATTCTCATGTTCATGATCATCATGTGTTGTTCCTTGCTTGTCATGTGACTGAATGATCTCACTGGTGAAAAGCTTATCAGACAGATCACGAAACAAGTTGCTGATCCCAAAAAGCTCCCCTTGGAACTCCTTGCAATCCTGGATCAAAGTAGTGTTAATATAGAAGTTGCCTAATATCATAGATAATAATCGGATTTTAATGATATACCTGGACACCTTCAAAATAACGTTTTTCGAGTTTTCCAGAAACAGCAATATTTGAGAGCTGTTGTTTGTAAACCTGGCGAGTGTAAACAAGTTCTTCAAGAGAACCAGCTGCTAAGAGCCGGAAAACCACTACATGTCGCTTTTGTCCAAATCGAAATGACCTGTCCTGTGCTTGCAAATCATGAGCCGGATTCCAATTTGGGTCAAATATTACTACCCGATTGGCGCTCACAAGATTCAGTCCCAGCCCCCCAGCACGTGTTGATATAAGAAAAACCTGAAATCAGAACACATATATTGTTGGATCTCCATTTGTTGCTATAGATGCCAAAGCGTATTTTAATGTACAGAAAACCTCCTTTTTTAGTTGAATTTAATTGCTTTTTGTAATTAAGTAGTTTTTGGTACTCATATTTTTCCGTTTACCTGTTTGCTTGGGCTTGAATTGAAATCGTCAACAAGAGATTGACGCATGGCAGTTGGTGTAGATCCGTCAAGTCTTGAAAAACTGTATCCTTTTCGTATTAATAACTTCTCCAGTATATCCAGCATCCTACAACAATGTCAAATATTTCAAAGTCACATGACCTGCAATGCTTCATTTAAACTTCAGATCATAATCATTTTAATCTCGTGGAGATCTCATATATACACTTGGAATTTTGCAAACTATCATATTTACCTAATAAAAAAATTTAATATCACATATAACAATTCAATTACTTACAAATTCATGTTTGCCAATTTTATTAAATACAATTAATAATTTGACCCTTATACCCTTCTCTTTCTCCTTACACACAAAACTGTCATATCTTAATGCAAGTTTAAAAGACTATAAAAATCATAAATTTGAAAATGGGTACATACGATATTTAGTTATTTACCCATTGCACCCTTCTCTTTCCCCTTACAAAAATTACCTGACAGAGTAACTAAAGAGAAGAATCTTGTCGCCATGTAAAATCCAAGATGACATCAGCTTTTCCAAAGCCTTCATCTTCCCACAATGCTCAACATCACTCAGACCCATAAAACTCTCGTTTTGAGCATAACCTCCCACCACATCAATATCACTACCAAACACTTTTGATGCAAAAGCCATGTCTTTCTTCTGTTTATCTGCCTCGTCTTTTGAATTTGGTTTTATCAACTCCAAATGATTGCTTATCTAACACAATATTTCAACAATTAGAAGCAACGCGTGTGTAAATATATGCTTAAATTAATAATAGGGGCAATTTCATAATGCCCCTACAAACTTGGAAAATATCATACCTACCCATGCAAAATTAAAAGTATCATATATCAAATATACCCAATTCAATAAAAACAATTTAATAAATGACCATCTTACTCTTATTTTTCTAAAACTTTCAAATATTATATACCCATCTTTACTTCAAATTTTGTTGTTTACCCATTTTGATTTGGGTTTTTTTACCCATATTTAACTTCAAACTCTTTTTTATCATGCGATTATACCTTTCTGATTATCTGATTCAAGTTTAATTATCTGATTCACACATACAGATTTGATTGTGCTTGCTTATTGTCAACATCAATCAAAATTCAAATAAAAAATAGGGTTTAAACTTCAAACAAATACAAAAAAAGGGGTAGAATGATCATTAAGTATAAACTCATAAAAATTGGGCATATAAATATCTGATATTTTTAGTTTTGGTTGGGTATATATGAAAATTTTCAAGTTTGTAAGGGTATATATGAAGCTAATCCTTAATAAAATTATAAGTATAAAAAAGAAAGAAACCTGCTGGAGCTTTGTGAGGCAAGGAAGAACAAGACAAAAGGGACAAGAATCACAACCATCTGGATTATCTTTATGAAGATAAGGCCAAATAACACCATCTGGAACTGTTCTTTTACAACATTCCACTTGCTTTAAAGGACTTCCACAACTACATGGAACATCCTTATTAATAAGACATTGAATGTCTGGTATTTCTAGCATCCGCCTATAAACCCTCTTCTGTACCTCACTCATTGCACAAAACACAACATTGTCTTCCTTACCCATCATAAGATGCCCAATTGTCTCCTCTTTCGTTCTCCTTAACAAATACTTATGCAAAACCAACACCAAATGCTGCTTCCTCTTTTGAGCAATCTCAACATATCTTTCTGGTGCACTTGATCTCTGCCCGTGTTTTAACGGCTCTTCATAATAATCTCTAAAATGTTCACGGCTCCCTAACCCTCCAGGTACAACCCAGTCAAACAGGTTGAATAATTCCATGATTTTGTTTTGCATTATGGTGCCGGTTAGACCATACCGTTTCCGAGTTTTGATGCTTAAACAAGCTTCATAAAGTTTTGATTTTTCATTTTTTAAACGGTGAGCCTCGTCAACGATCACAATCTCCCAATTAATCATTTGTGACAGATTCTTTTCATTAACTCTGTATGTGTCAAAACTGGTTATAACTATTTCAATTCCATGAGATTCAATTTTGTCAATAATTGTATCGCGGTTCGTGCCATGGTAAATAGCAACGTTGAATGTTGACCATTTAGAGAACTCAGACTCCCAGTTTTGAATTACAGATGACGGGCATATTATTAACACAGGCCCTTTGCTGTCTTCTCTCAGATTTGGAGGACTTGTCATGTCTCCATCTTTTTCATAAACAGCAGAAAGAAATGCAATTGCTTGAATAGTCTTCCCTAATCCCCTGATCAAAGAAATCATATTTACACTTTTGTTTAAAAAATGTATTAATCAGGCATGTTTGTTTGATCACTTGATTGGTAATGCAAGTTGAAAATAATTAGGTTGATAAAAGACATGTGTAGTTTCAAGGAAAGGCATTTTAATCAGAGCATGGAAGATTAACAAAAAGTTTAGGTAAATAAAGAAGCGCTGACATGTCATCTCCAAGAATGCCCCCACAGTTTTTCTTGTACAAATTGTACAGAAACTTCACTCCTTCTCTTTGATGTTCTAACAGCCTGCAATTTATGGAGGCAGGCACCTGCAATGAGCGTGTTGTCAGGTGAGAAATCATCTACAGACAATTAAATGATATCTACATGGAGAAATGTCAAGATGGAAAATTAAGGCCAAAAAATGAAGTAGTAGACTAGATTCTAAAATGGTAGAAAATCGTATGATTACACCTCCAATTTGTATGCTTAAGTGTTACATATAAATACAACCATTCATACATATGTGTGTGTGTGTGTTCATATATATTTACTCAAGCGATGCTTTGTAAGTGAACCAAAAACCTATCCAAATTCCCTTAAAGATCTGCTAAAGAATCCCAACGCAATTTAGATCATTAAGTGTACATGGTACAAATCTTATTCAACTCTAAAACAACTATGAATCCCGTGGCTTCTGTGAGGTGGAAATGGAGTGAACCAAGCCCGCTCACAATTTACGTTTATCATAGCATCTGCTAGATTTACATAAGGTATATACAAAATAAACACTTGATATACTTAGGCCATAAGTTGTTTTTTTTCCCTATCGAATACAAGAAAGTTTAATCATTTTCCAAAGAATAAATAAATTCCACAAGTAACAATAACAGGGTATTGGATATACATACAATACAGAGTGATCATTCCAGCTTAAATTCAGCATAACCAGTTTAAAAATACTATTCGGGTTAATCATAATAATTTAGATTTAAAATAATCTTAAATTAGGGCATAATTGACCTGCACTGAAGGGGATGTTGAAAGAACCAACGGTTCATAAGGTCCGGTTGGATCAAATGTTTCGAACCTACGTCCGATATCATCATCTTCTTCTTTTAATTGAACATCATCATCATCGAATTTTCGTTGGACGATAACATCCGGGCGATGGTTCCGTTGACTATTAATTTCGGTTGAAGGAAGCAAAGAATTGTAATCATCTTCGAGACGTAAGAGTTGCTGAGACAGCGAAGATTTGGGAGGCTTTCTAGGGTTTAGAGTATTATTTGAAGTAGTTTGTGAGTAGTATGAAGTCGAAGGGTGTGATTGTGATTGTGATTGTGATTGCGATTGTGATCGGTAAGAACATGGCTTCAAAATCTCCTTGAAACTGCTTAATGACATACTTTCAATTTCAATTCGACTGTGTATTGTGCTTTGCTTTCTTTCTGTTAGGGACACCCTCGGTTTAGGCCATTCGGTTTCTATCGGGTTCCCGGCCTCCCGCGCACACTCTGGTTTCTACTACCCGATTGTGAGGTATTCACTCGGCTTCTGCAGCTTCCACTCCGTATGCTATTAATTTGGTTAGTTTTGAAAGCGGACATGGATGATTAGGTGGCATGAGAATCTTGTTTTAATTGGAAAATCACAAGGTTAAAGGGTATGGGTCATTCATATCATTTGTCACGTCATTAAGTGTCAACTCAACTTTACCTTCGTCATTCAACCTCGCCATTCAACACATTTCAGAATTATGCAATATTCGGGGTTTGGTTTGTTATCGGTGCCATACTTAGGCATCATCGACGTCTCAACTAGGTATTTTAAGTCTATGAATACCGTTCATTAGTACTAACTCTAGCCTAGCTTAACTAAACACCAAAGTTTTTAAATGAAAAATCTTTATTGAAACACAAGTTAATAACTAATCCCTATGATGCATGTCAGTCAACCTATGTACAAGTTATCACATTATTACCTACTACTAGGTCACCACATCACACAAGTCACATTGAACAAACATGTAACATGATTAGGCCCAGAACTGTATTAAGTGTGGCTTATGGCTATTGGGCCTTGTTTGGGCCTATTAAGACCATAGAGGATTATGTAAAGTGCAAAACATCAATTAAAAATTAGATTGCACATCGATGCTGTAAAACTCAAAGTGGCAAATAGGTGTTGTTGAGCTTGGGGCAGGTTTACGTAATCACAACCCATACCCGGTTATGAAAGCTTGTCTCATATTTAGCTAAAACCAATCTGGTATTTATCGAGTAGTTGTTTGTTCGGTAATGAGTTTATCTGTGGATTCAGGTATATCCATTTGTTTATTATAATAACCACTGGGAAAACCTGAACCAAACCCATTGGGTATGAAAACGAACTAAAAGGTTAGTGAACCGTTCGACAGGAAGCTCGTTTATGTTTGTTCATTTAATAAATGAACAAACATGAACAATGAATTTCGTTCGATTAGTTAAACAAAAGAATATGAATAGGGCACCCGTTCATTTAACTGTGTATGTGATCGTTCGGTAATATGTTCGTTCATGTTTGTTTGTATATGTTGTTGACGAGAGTTTTTTGTGCATTTATTTAAGTTATCAAAACATTTTATATTCTTTAATTTATTACCCATAACATAAAATAGTAAACCATATTTTCATCATGTTTTTGCATTGTTCCCATCTCCTTCCTCATAATTCACATTGATGAATACCTCGACCTCAATCTCTAGGATCCGCCGTTTATATCAGTGTTTGTGAACCCTTCGTGAACACGTTCATTATCTTAATGAGCGAACACAAACTTGAAATCTTGATTGGTACATGATTATGAACTCGTGAACATATTATTTATTTAACGAACGAACATGAACAAGGCCTTGTTCATATTCATTTGGTTCGTTTACAATCCCGGGTATATATATAAATGAACATCATGTCGAATATATAATCGCATAAACGGGTATGTGTTATCGGGTAATCAGGTTGGATAACCATATCCCATAAGGCCATAATCGTCCCATACATGCGAAAAATTTCTTAGAAATCCATACCCGGTTACCTCACCCCATATCGTTCCAAAATGTTTTGGGTTACATTATCATTCCTAGGCATGAATTAACTAAATGTTGGGCTATTAGGGCGGCCTCGGACCCAAGTGAGTCAAAAATACATCTTTGGGGTTTGGCCAAAAAGTTAGTGGAAATGCTTTCGAGCCGGCTATGGCCAATTGTATGTTTAATCACCAAAAACTTAGCTAAATGGGCCCAAATAACTTGGACTTTAGGACTTTATCCGTGTATTTATATTGGTTATTGGGCTTTATGTTTTTGCCAAAAATGTTTACTAGGCTCTCGGAGGCTTATTGGGTGATTTGGGCCCAATAAGGCTTAAAAAAGTGAAATAAAATATCAAAAATAGATCAAAGGGCAGTTGGTGTCTTATAATAGACATTAATATAGTATTACTTATAAGTGTTTGTTAATTATTGATTTAGCCCAGTTTGACTGGTACCTTATACTATAGGTGATCAAATCGGGTTGGTCAAAGGAACCGGAACCGGTTCAGAACCGGTTCCATTAGTCAACATCACTGTTTAAACCGATTCCATGTTCGAACCGGTTAGGGAACCGAACCGGTTCCCCAACCCTCGGACCCGGAACCGGTGGAACCGGTTCTGACCGGTTCCTAAACCGGTTCTTACACTGTAACCAGTTCCAACCGGTTACAGTGTAAAAAATAATTTTTTTTTTCGTTTTTCGTTTCCGCTGCTCGTATTTGTATAACATGTTAAATAAAAAAAACAATTAACATAAAATTCATTTTATTTACTTTAAGAAGTTCAAAAAAAAAAGGTTACATGTTTTAAAATATTCAAAAACAAACTAACAAAACATTAAACTTATAAATATAAAGTTGTGACATATTATTTCTATAAAAGCCTTCTTGTTCGTCGTAATTATTGAGTGGCGACTTATTCATCAGAATTACTTGTAGAAACGCCTTCTTGTTCGTCGTGCACTCGAACATCAAGTGGTGTTTCGTCTTCCAGAGTGGTTACGTGTTGAACACGATCGATTGAGTCCAAGTGATCCTTCAAGCAAATGCACATCTCCACCGACTCCGAATTCAGTCTTGTTCTTCTCACCGATATTACCCTGCCACTAAGAGAAAAAGCAGATTCCGAAGCTACCGTAGAAGCTTGGGCGGTTAGTAAATCACGGGCCATGGTGGCAAGAATCGGAAACTCGGTTTCCTTTACCTTCCACCAAGCCAAAACATCAAAAGTGCCATATTCCTCTTCGGATAAACCGGTAGAGAAATCATATGCACTATACCTTCCTAGTTCGCTTGAAGGGGTGTTACCCCTTTGTTTTTTAGCCGTTACGTTGCGAACGGTGTTCATAAGGCTAATCATGGGGTCTCGTACTCTAGGAGCACTTGAACTTGATGAAGACCCCCCCGGCGTAGGCATGTGTATGTTTGACCCATATTTATTTATATAAAAGTCATACATAAATTTAAAATTCAAGTTAAAATCATTTTGTGCCTCTGTTGAAAAGTTTGGGTCAACTTCATGCATATCTAAGGCTGAAAAAATTTCGTCTATCACACATTCAACCCCCGTAACATTTAACATTGGGTTTAAAGCGGCGGCGCAAGTAAAAATCGGTGACAATTCAAGAAAGTATTTTTTTAATTTAAACTTCATTGGTAATATGATGTTTGAAAACATTGGACTTTTATTTTCAAATTCTTTAAGATTGTTAACGATTAAAAATAACTCCGAAAGAACCAAGGGACTTGTCGGATAATACGTTCCCGATAGTTTCGTAGTTGATGTTTTAAAAACTTCAAGAAAAGTCGATAAGTCATTGATAATTTCCCATTTCTCATTTGAAAAGGGGATTGCCAAATCATTCTCGGCAAGACTAGAATGAAACATTTGTAAAGTGTCTCTTTGTTTCAAAGCACTTTGAAACATTATGCAAGTGGAATTCCATCGATGAGGTACATCCCAATTAGCTCCCAAAGCTTTTCTTCCCGTATCTTTACAAAATTTTCTATAATCCATTTGTCTTTTTTTACTTTTCTTAAAAACTTCATGTAGCATTACTCTAAAATCGTTTATAACCGATGTAACCTCATCCGAAGCAAGTCCGTCTTGCACGATTAAATTAATGATATGTGCAACACACCTTGAGTGAAAAAATACACCATTGCAAATCGGCGTATATTTTAATTTTAATTTATCAACCGCCGATGTATTATTCGACGCGTTATCAAATGCAATTGAAAATATTTTATTTTCTAGTTTATAAGTTTTTATAACATAATCTAAAATTTCAAACAAATTATCTCCCGTATGTGGATACTCAAAGAGTTCGAAAGCAATGGTGCGTTTCATCATTTCCCACGATGACGGGTCTACCCAATGAGCGGTGACACAAAGATAAGATTCGGGTAGACCATGTGGAGCCGACCAAACATCAGTAGTTAAGTTTATTCCCGTATTTATATTTTCAAAATATGCAATTAGTACCTCTTTGGCCTTCTTCCACAATTTTAAACAATAACGTTTAAGAGTATGACGACTTACGTGAGTGTATTGTGGTTGAAGCGTATCTCGAATCATGGCGGTTAAGCGAGGGTTGTCGAAGTGGCTAAACGGCAAAGCTTCTTGAATCACAAACTTCGCCATACGATCTTGAACTCGATCAATTTGGTATGTAAATATTCCGCCTTCACTATCCATTTGCGTTTGTTACGACTCGACGTTCTGTTTCAACGCCCTGCAATACGGTCTTTCGATGTGTTTCTTCAAATTTGAATTCGAAAGTGGGTTTAAATAAATCCCACAAAACTTGCACCGAGCCTTCAATGAATGGTCACTCAATTCAACCAAATCCCAATTGCACCAAATCTCTTGATTACGATTATGAGGTACAATACGAACGAAACTTGGTCCGGCGGTGGAACCTTGACCAACCGATGATTGTGAGGCAGCCATAACAACAAATATGAATATAGAAGAAGAGAAAACAAGAGATTAGAGAACTCAGAACGTTGTAATAGCGTTTTTTTGTATTTTTTTGCGTTCGGGTTTGCGTTTTGAGTGTTGTGATGAACCCATTACACCAAATACCTATTTATACTAGTAGTGGGGTGTTTGGGGAGCCAAAAAAACGGCCATTTTTGACCCCAACGGTCAAAAAACGGCCATAAAACCGTTTCCCAACGGCTAGAACCACTCCAACGGCTATAACCGGTTCCGAACCGGTTCCGGTCGAACCGGTTCCAGAACCGGTTCCGGTTCGGTTCCGGTTCCTACCCGGTCCACCTCCAAACATGTCAAACCGGTTCCGGATCGTCGGGTTGAAATGGAACCGAACCGGTTCCTACGAAAAACGGGTAGGAACCGGTTCGGTTCCGGTTCGGTTCCGTCGAACCGGTTCCAGGAACCGGTTTTGTTGTCCACCTCTACCTTATACTATGTTTGTTAGTATACATCATGATTTAATTTAATTCTACTAACTCCATAAATCATTGTTGTTATACATCATGAATTTCACTTATAAGTGTTTGTTAACTATTGATTTAGCTCAATTTGATTGGTTACCTTATATTATGTTTGCTAGTATACATCATGATTTAATTTAATTCTATTAATTCCAGAAATCATTGTTGTTGTACATCATGAATTTATAAAAGAGTACTAAATCCAGAATTCATAATATTTTAAGTGATAACAAATAATTTTATTTCAAATAAGAGAAAATTTCCTTAAAAACGACATTTGTCGTTTTCTTAGCCTGTTTGCCATTTTTGTCTAATACTGGTACCGTCCCGGTCCCGGTATCCAACATTTGAACCAAATTAAAATGTATGCAGCACCACTAAAAATCCATTATTTGAATTAAATTGAGGTCAAACATCCATTATTCTTTTAAATCATATGCAACACCAATTTGAATCCAACACTAACTTCAATTCAAATTAAATTCAATTATTCCCAATCAAACCCTAGATGTAAACGCATGCAGATGACCAAAAACAGACTGAAATATTCAACTCTTCATACTTCTATTTAAAAGTAACCAAAAGTATCCATTATGCCCTTGAATGCCAAAAATATGCTAGGGTTATTACCTAATTACCTTATTACCTTATTACCTAAAGGGTTATTATTACCTTATTACCTAATTACCTGTAATCAAAACAAAAGGAATTGTGATTAAAAGGTTTTTAACTTTTAAATAATGAGACACACCAATGCCACGATCCGAGATTAAAATATGTAAAAAGAAAAACTTGGCTCACCCTGCCACAAATAGTTATTAGTTTTATTCATTATCATCAAACTTCGAGATACTTTACTAAAATCATATAAATTATAAATATAATCCTAATTTAATCATACAAGTAATTTTATAATCAAAGAGAAGAAATTATAAAAAAAAATATGTTTATAATTAATAAACTATATGTGATATAAGCAATACATGAGTTCCATCCAAGTACGTATAATATAAAATCACTCGTCATATTTTGAACACAAAAACAAATTGATCTATTTCAACCCAAGTCCATTTTCACACGATGGCCAACGGCCAACCTGTATGATGTAAGTTCTATAATACAAGTCCAATTGGTTATGCACTTAGAAACTACTCTTTAATAAAGTTAAGTGCCGATTTTAAATTTCAAACCACCACCAATTTGTCAACTCGTAAATTATGAACCAGACTTGAAAAATATCAAACCGACTAAACCACAGGTGTGAAACAACTAATGACAATTTACAAATATGTATATTTGCTAACAAAATGCGATACAAGTTAAATTCTAGTGCTTACTTTATAATTTATAAATTACTTATCTTAGAAATTAGTCTTACACTACTTTGAAGATCATTACACAAAAAAGAAAAAACATATGATACACCATATTTGTTAAAGACTTCAATAGATTCACATAAGGCTGAGTGAGTATATAATATAAATAATCTATCTAAAAGTAAATAAGAACAAAATAAAACTTACTGCACGACAGGTAATAAAAATGCATTGTTTTCAATGGTGCATATGATCAGCTACAATATTCCATTGAATAACATATACCTACCTTAGTCAGGGATCAAACAAACTCAAACTTTTAGCACAATAAGCTTTACAATCCTAATTGGTAACCCGGACCAAAATTCTGCATTTCTAAAATGACCCGAACATAATACAATTTCCTTATTTTTGTTGAGTAAAACAAAAAAATGAGGCAGTCAAAAGGATTTTGTAGGCTTACAAACGAACCGAACGAACACGAACAATGGCATTATCGTGTTCATTCATTTCACTTTAACCGAACACAAACACGAACAGTTATATGAACCGGTTTTCTTGTTCATGTTCGTTCGTGTTCTATACACACACACACACACACACACATATCCAATATTAGACCGTGAAACAGAAACTTGTCGAACAAAAAAGAAGTATTCGAATACATGGGATATGCTCTGGGACATATATATATATATATATATATATCAAAAGCAACATTAAAAAAACTTTATTTTAAAAAATAAATATATAATGGGTGACTGTAAGTATAGAGGACTCGTAATTTGAAGTTTAAAATGTAATGTAATGTAATATAATTGTCTTTTTAGGTATAACCATCTGTAAGTAATGATAAGTTACTAAAAGAGCTATCATACCAACAGCTGCGGGTACGTGTAAGTGGCAACGATGAACCAAAATTGGAAGTAACATACCTTGATTAGCAAGAGATTGACATGTCTTCATGCATTTTTGGTTCAAATTATCATGTGCATATTCAAGATCCACCAAATGACTTCAGGATTGAACCTTTATTCAACAATAATATAAAAAGATTAACAATTGGAACAAAGATGGATAATAACTACATTCGGGATTGAGTTTTGGACGGTAAGTGTTATGGATCAATCTAACCTGACCAATTCCACCCGTAAAAGAGAAGTTATCGCTAACCCATTTACTTATGAGTGGATCTATTTGGGTTATATTTATCACTAACGGCTCAAACAAAAATAAAGGCTAACAGAAAAATCGGGCGAAACGGAGAAGTCTCCCATCGAGTGTTTTTAATATATAAACAACATAATCATCATTAGTGTATTTTTTAAAATAATGTGTTTTAACCCGAACTTGTTTTAAGTTGAACCAAAATTTATGTACTTTTAAAACCCTTGTTATAACCCGAACAAATTTTACATCAAACCAATATGGTGTTAACTGTTATGACCTGAACCCATTCTGATTGGAATCAATCTAACGTATTTTTTAACATGACTTGTTTAGACCCAATGATGACAACTGCAGTTCGGGTAAACCACTGTCTATAAAATTAGGCCTCAATATGAAAAATAAAATAATATTAAAAATATTATGTTGTCAAATCTAAAAGGCAGAACAACAAAAAGGCTAGCATATGTTACTTAGCTTGCCAAGCCCTGTAATATCTTCCTTGTGATTATTTATGTGCTGCAAATTCATGGTTGTGCAGATCTTTAAAATACAAATAACATAGCATGCAACGAAGCTTGCAATATGAGTCCAACTGCTCCAGCCTGAAAAACAAATCAATTACAACTTTGATGTTTTAAGTAAATCGCCTCATTAATGAAGTTAGTAATCGTGATTGTAATAAAACAAATCAATAGCAACTTTAAAATGGCAAGTTGTTTGACCATTTTGGCAGACATGAATGCTGCCTAGTGTTGAGCTATCTTGGAGCCTAAAGGGTCAAAGTTTTAATTAAATGCAGATAAATAAATAAAAAGGTAATATATTATTATTCTTCATAGCAGACCTGATAGTGGCATTACTAACCCGGGTCGTTAACTTATATGCAATATGATCCTTTAATCCAAACTGCAATATAAGTCGTTAACAACAAAATGTTACATTCAGTTTGACCCGTTACAAAAGTCTAGATGCTTTCAGACCCTATGACATGCTACCTTACAAACCCATCTCGTTACAAACAAAACAACCAGGAAAAAAAACATTACTGGTTTGCATTCCAAAGTTTCAGAAGAATCATCTGTAGTGCCAGAGAATTTACAACATTATCATTGATCGTGCAGTATCATGATCTCCAAGCAATAGTACCGGTTTCTAGTAAGTGAGTTTCAATCATACTTTCACCAAAACATATTAGTTTCTTTATATCAGAATATGAAATTTTTGCATAGCAAAAGCAAAATTAGGTCACCTAATCTAGAAACATATTAGTTTCATTATATCAGAACATGGATACGTTTGACGTTGAAGGAAATTCAGAAACCTCGGAGGATCAAGCGAGAAGACGTTGCTCTAATCCAACTCGAAACCATTGGTAAGATCTTGCCCATCGATTAGGGTCGAGGAAACTTCTGAATCAGAACCAAATTCCAAATCGGAGGAGAGATTAGCTAGGGCGGTTGGTAGAGGACGGTGGTGTGGGAACGTGGAGAAGGTATGGTGATATAGGGTTTTATAAATATTGGGTTATTTGTTACATAAACTACTTTCTTTATGGATGCCACTAACGAATCACTGACAGTGTCTAGCTTATCGACAACGCCTAAGACAAAATCTTATATGAATCTAATCTTTAAAATCCGTCCACAATATCTAATCTTTAAAATCCATCCACAATCACAAACAACCAGAAAAAAGAGTTTTAGAAAATCTCAGTTTTCTAGCAGTGTATGTAAAAAATACATATTCTTAACACCAACGAACATGACAACGGATGATAAAAAAACCAACATACCTACTTAAAAAGCTGATCAGTTCCATAAAATGCAGACAATTTATTTTTTGATATCTTAGTTGGTTGGGTTTGTTTCTCAAACGCACCTGCTTTTGCAATTGTGAGAGGTTGTAGCAATTGCAGTTTACATCAGCCATTAGTGAAGATGACCGCCGGCCTTTGGATTGCTAAGTGATTAGATGAGTTTCAAAATTGATAACCCTAACCGATCGCCATAGAATTGAAGAAAATATTGATCAACTGAAGCAGTGAATCAATCAATTAATTGAACGGTTGAGAAGAGTAGAAATTAGAGAGTTCACCATTCAAAAATCTAGCAATCTGGTGGCCATCGGATCCGTAACACAGTTTCGATTATCACCAAATTGATGAGAGTAGCAGTTTTGGCCGGAATTGAGGTTTAGGGTTTTGTGAATTTGGGGTGATGGGTGGTGGAGGCTTCGATTAAGAAAGTAGTGGATGAGAGGAAGGTTTAGGTACCAGAGATAACAGAGAAAGGGGAATGGGTTAAGGAGGTGTTCTGACCCGTTTACCCGTTTAAGTGCATCTCGAATTATGACCTGCGAAATTTAAATCTTAAACGGGTCAAAACCGGGTTAAATCAATGAAAAGCCACCATTTTAAAATCAAGAAAATCTGGTGACTCCAAAAAATGAGGGAGCGACCACATCGCGATACCTAAGATTTTTTGGTGTTCGTTTATATATATTATTATTATATAATAGATAGATATAGGTTTTGCCGTTTTGAGTCTAAATAACTTCTGTAGAACGTATCAACTATGAGAAATTAATAAAATGGATAATATATGAAATGGACTTTATTCATCCGCTTTAACTGCTTCATGAAACCATGATTTTTTGTGAAATATCAATTTTTGTTTCCAACTTTTTTTCCATAAAGGCATTAATTTTGTTTCATATAGTTGGTCTCACTCATTGACTGCAACAAGTAATGGGCTTCCACGTGAAAGGGGGGGCCCACTCCACCACAGTCCTCAAACTAAGTGGCCGACATTCAATCATTTTAAGTTAGCCACGTTCGTGCCGACATCCATTTGACTAGTATTTTGTAGAAAAGTAAACGGATTGTGACTCTGAGTCTGGGATCCACAATTCTTTTTTAGTTGACAAAAAAAAAAGGATTTTTACGTATATTTCCTCCTTAAGCTTCTTAATTACATATTTTCTTAATACAAAAACCTTAATTATATATATATATCCCCTTTTAATATGCAACTAGCATTGTTACCCGCACGTTGCAGCGGTGCTATTTTTTGTTTGGTTATAAATATCGTTTTTATATTGTGTTAGTTACATTAATTTTGGCATGAGTGACATTTACAATTATAGTTTTGCCACATCTAAAACTTGTATAATAAAAGCAACATTTGAGTGGAAAATCAAAAGTTAAAAGTGCAGGTGTACACCGTCTTGTTCATTTGTCTTTCTTTTCCTTGGTTTACAAATATGTGTCGGTTTTCATTAATCTAGCTTTTGTCGATTTAAAAAAAAATCAAAAACAGGTTGGTTCGGGCCAAAATAACTATATAAATAGAATACGGTCACAACATGCGTATTTTAAGCTATGTAGGGTGACAATATAAATCTGAAAATACGGTGTATAATATCATCTTTAACCAGTTAACGCTATAACTTGAGAGGAACCAAATTAGCAACAAAACTTTTTACGCAAAGGACATGATTAAACGTTCAAATATATGTGAGCAATAATGTTCTTTAACCATTTTTCACTGCACAAACAAAACATAACGATGTAATTGAAGATCAACCAGAAAAATTAAACACATGTGGAAGAAAATCAACCAAAATGACAGACCAGACGTTCTAAAAACTTAATCATTTTGATAAATAAAAAACAACGTTGTATGTCATCATCATCACCATCATCTTCTGTTTCCTCTTCCAAGACCATAAATTTTTCATATTGTAATGAATTCTCAAAACCATATATATTCACATATTGCAATTTCCCACCAAAAGTCAAACAATAGGTTATTGGTTTGTTATAACAAAGAGTTATTGCTTACAATCAATTTGGATATCATACAAACTTTATTTAAAGTCAACAATCAGGGCTATGCAAATAAAAACACTTACTGGATTTTTGTTTAAAAAAGAGGGATTTTGTTATCGTATTTCGGATTTTTATCTTCGTAGTCTTGAAAAGTCTAAAAATCTTCTGGAGGTTATCGGTGTTGCTATGGAGTCGCCGGAAAAGAAAACAAAAGTTTATAGTGTTGTTACCGCTTCTTCCGAGTTCCGATATACCCCCAATTGATTGAAACCATACTGATTCCGCCATCAAAACCCTACCAATGTCGTCGCGGTGGCGGTGGCGGTTGATGATCGGAATAGAGTGTTGTTTTGTTGTTGTGTGATCAATGTATTTAATCGATTTTAATTGAAACAACCGGAAAATTGAAACCGCCGTCGGAATCATCAAACCATCGAATGGAAGTTTTATGGTGGCGAGGATGATATATATAGGGTGTGAAATGATGGCAAGCGACGGGAAGCGGTGGTTTTAAGCGGTAGATTCTCAAGCGACGCGATTGTTGCCTGTAACTGCCGTGCCATAACCGTTTGCCAGTTGAAGACGGAACGAAGAAGCATGTCCCTGTCATCATTTCTATTATTTATAATATATAATAATTATTACTTAATATATGTTTAGAGAAATAAGTTGGGAAATATATGTTTGTAGATGAATCTAAATGTTGCAGATGAATAAATAATTCAACTATTATTAATCTAAAGATTATTAATAATAAAACTGTGTAGATGAAATTTAATAATAAATAAAATAAGTGATATTGTTTTATATTATATTTAAAAAATGATGGGATAAATGATGACAACTAATTCTAAATGTAGTAGAGATAATTACCATTCTATCCTTATCAATTTACAATACCAAAGAAACAAAACGTCGTTCTCTCATCTGATTTTGTTCCACTATGCTTCCAGAAGAGAACAACTCATGGTTCCATTGACGCCTCTGTCAGTTCCAGTTCCGGCGTCGACCCCGTAACCACCGGCGTTCCAGCAGCATTCAAAAGAGAACGACGTCTCGTTGTTTTAGTTTAACCTGCAAACCCTAATTTTTGCATCTTATAATCTGTATATGTATAGTCTTTAATACAGATTGTTTTTGAAACTGGAGATGGATGGGATAATGACTTATTTGAGATTGTTTTTCATCTTAATGAATCTTGTTGGACCGTCTGTGTTTTGTGTGCATGTATTCATGTGAATAATTAGGTATATCAAGATTATGAAATATAAAACACTTGTTTTAAATTAATGGGATATGGCTTATTAGAGATTCAGATGCTTGTGACGATATAATAATGGGATATGGCTTGTTGGTCTTATAACTAACTTGGTTTGGGATATATGTAATTTAAATAAGAAGGGGATATATGTAAATTTATTCATTAAGAGTAAAATGGTCATTTAGTTAGTTAATTTAAATGAAATGGGAAGATATGTAATATATGTGGTTTAGAAAGGGGATATATGTAATTAAATGTTTAGCATTGGGGATATATGTAATAAAAAAAGTTAGGGATAGGATATATGTAAATGCCCCAAAAAAATGAGAATAAATGAAAAGATTAATTTGAATAATTTCTATTATGTTTCGTTAATATCTTAATCTTATATGTATATACGATACCATCTTATATTTTCTAAACTAACAGATTGATTTATTTGTAAATAGAGACGTTTATGTATTTTGTAACATCCTAAAATTTATAATGTTGAATAAAGAAAGTTACGTTTAGTGATTTTGCGTTATTAATTATTAATAACGAGTAAAGAACGGATCATGGATTTAGATTAATTGAGATGGGTTAAATAAGAATGGGCTTTAGGTCCATGGGCTTTAAGGGATATAAATATCCCCTAAACCAACCTAAAACCCTAAACCCTCATTTCATTTCCATCATAATCTCTACACACTCCAAAACACACCACACACCACACACCGCCATATACGGCCGGCGGCCGAGGGAGAGAAACGAGCAAGATCCGAGAGAGAGAGAGAGAAAACGATTAGTTGTGATTAAACAAGTTAAACGAGATCCAAACGAGCACAAAAGGTATGTTCTTGACCTTTAAAGTTTATGTTTTATTGAATGTCCTTAAGCTTAAAGATCCAAGCTTTATAGTATATACGGGATATATATACGAACGAAATGGTTAGGGAACGTTAGTGGTGATGTCGAACCATAACAAGGATATTAAAACGTAACAGAGACGTTTATGCATTTTGTAACATCCTAAAATTTATAATGTTGAATAAAGAAAGTTACGTTTAGTGATTTTGCGTTATTAATTATTAATAACGAGTAAAGAACGGATCATGGATTTAGATTAATTGAGATGGGTTAAATAAGAATGGGCTTTAGGTCCATGGGCTTTAAGGGATATAAATATCCCCTAAACCAACCTAAAACCCTAAACCCTCATTTCATTTCCATCATAATCTCTACACACTCCAAAACACACCACACACCACACACCGCCATATACGGCCGGCGGCCGAGGGAGAGAAACGAGCAAGATCCGAGAGAGAGAGAGAGAAAACGATTAGTTGTGATTAAACAAGTTAAACGAGATCCAAACGAGCACAAAAGGTATGTTCTTGACCAGGCGGTCAGGTAAGGCGCTCTTCGACCCTCGACCCCTCAATGTTGAAACCTCTGCTGGAATTCCTCTAATCGTATGTTCTGATGAGGAATCCGCAGATGGTCCTCCGTTGGTGCGGAAGAAGAAGGCCGCCTGCGGGAAGGGAAAGGAGAAGGTGGCCTCCACTGCCGATCCGGTGCCTCTGTCTGACTCGGAGACTGAGAGCGAAGAGGTGGTGGGGAATCCCGGTGTTGAAAAGACCACTGCTCCGGAGGTTGCGACTGTCACCTCTGGAGAGCCCAAGAAGACGACGGTGACCGGCGCAAAGAGGCCGGCTCCATCGGGTTCGTCCCCGCCTCTCCGTACCTTCAGGCTCAAGAAAACCCGTAAGTACAACTTTAGCTTTTTTTTTTTTTTTTTTTCATAGCTTAATATCCTTTTAACACTTATCTTCTTTACGCAGGTGTGGATGTTGACGCATTCCAGGGTGGAGCGCAGAGGAGTACCTCTCCGCCAATGACGGTAGGCCCGGTCAGCTTACCTGAGGCGACGACCCAAGCGGCTGCGCCTGCGCCCGCTGGTTCAGTTGCTCACTCTGAGCCGACTGTTCCAGCCGAGATGACGTCACCGCCGGCCGTGAGTGCGATTTTTACAGCATCCTTCACCGAGCCGGCGGTTACTATTGCTGCGGATTCTGCGGCAGCGACTGCGGCGGCTGCTACCATGCCCCCGCCACCGGCCACGACGGCCGGTCCATCAGGTACGCATGGGGGTTCTCGCCAATCTTTGCCACCTTCCCATCTGCCTGACCTCTTGGATGGATTTCCTTTGGGTTCAGGTGATGGGTTCGGCGGCTATCGGCCTGTTATTGACCTTACAGGTGCGTAGGGTTCCTTTGGCCCTTTTTTATTTATATATATTTTTTATCATCTTTTCCTAACTGCCTTTTGTTTTCTGCAGTATCGGATTCCAATGAAGTGTATGTTCCACGATGGAACATACGCCGAGGAACAACCCTTCGCACCCCTGTGGAGTGCGTGGAATGGGCTCGTCACGCTGCTCCCAGTGGTGCGTTGGGGGAAGCCATGGCTAGCTACCAGGAGGGTAGGCTAAGCAATGAGCTTCGGATTCTCCTGGCCCGGATGCAGCCGCGCGTCGAGCTGCTCTGTCGTGAAAACGACAAGTTAAAAGCAGCTCGCGCTAAAGAAGTAGCTCAGGCGCGGGCTATCCGGGAGGAGAACCAAAAACTTTCCGCAGCGGCTGCGGAGAAGGAGAAGGCCTTCAAGGCCCTTGAGGTTGAAGTTCAGGCTCGACTCGAGGCCCGTTCCAAGGCTGCCCAAGCTGTTAATGAACAGCTTCGGCTGGCTAAGGAAACTGCGAGGAACGCAACCGAGAGGGCCACCAAGGCTGAAGCTGTTACTGAGCCTCTACGCGTGGAGAATGAAGAGCTTAAAGCCAAATTAGAGGCTCTCCAGCAGGCTCATGATGCCTTGGCGATGGAGGACGCTAAGAAGCTTCAAGAAATCCTGGACCAGAGGGGGGTGCTTGACCGTACCGAGCGTAAGCTAAAGGGCGTCGAAGAGGCTGCGGCTAAAGAGGTGTTGCTTGCCAACCTCAACAAGAGTGAAGCCGAACGCGCCCGTAACGAAGCTCAAGCTGCCCTCCAAGAAGCTCTGGTTGCCAATGAATGGCTTCTTCGAGAAGCGTTGTCTCAGGTATGTTTTCGTGTCTTCACGCTTTTCTTTGTAAATAGAAAAGGTTTGACACTTGTATATTTTCTTTTGTAGGTTGTGCATCGGGTCTTCTCAGAGACATCTTACGACGATGCTATGAGCGCAGCCCTCAACGCTTCTCACGAGGATGGGGAAAAGGCCGGCTTCCTGCTTGGTCTAGGGTTCGTTGAGAAAGGCATCCCGCCTTCCAACTTCCCTTTATTCGATGTAGATACCGAAGCTGTATACGACCAAGCAGTAAATCAATACGCCGCCTTCCCGCATCCGGTGGTGGAGAAGGTGAATGAAGTTGCTGCTGCTGATGATGGGCTAGCTATCCTCAAAGCTTTACTTGAACTGCCACGCTCTACTGATGGGGCTGGTCCAAGTGGAAGTGGCCCTGAAGCCTGATCCTGAAGATCCCTTCCCACTGCTAGGATAGATTTAACTTGTATAGATTTATTTTCTTGTAGGCGGGTAGTTACCTGGCCATTCTTGTAACGAATATTTATGAAATATAAATCTTTATGCGGGTAAGACCGTTTCTTTTATTGGAATCCTTGCTTTATAAACGTTATATGACTTGCATATTTTAGTTTAAATTAGCAATTTTCCAAGTGTTTAGAATAAGTTAACCTTTGAACGTGGTAGATAATAGGTGTGAAGTTTTGCTTCCTCTTTCGTGATTGTGCGGATATGACCGTCACTTGCACTTAGTAGGATGGCTAAACTTTACCTGCGTCTAACCTGCGTGTAGGTTTTTCTCATCCTTTAGGATAAGTTAACCTTTGAACGTGGCAGATAATAGGTGTGAAGTTTCGCTTCCTCTTTCGTGATTGTGCGGGTAGGACCGTCACTTGCACTTAGTAGGATGGCTAAACTTTACCCATATCTGACCTGCGTGTAGGTTTTCCTTATCCTTTTTTAGGAATTTTGTTTTGAACCGTTCGACGCGCAGTCGTCAATAGGTTAGTGTTCAGTTTCCTTTCATGATTCATGCGGATAGACCGGCACTTTCATTTAATGGGATAACTGAACTTTTCCCCTTCAACTGACCTGCGTGAAGGTTTGTCGTTTTTTGGGTTTATGCGGGTTTTGCCGCCTTCCCCACGCAACAACTTTTCACGTAATTATGCGGGGAGAACCGGCATATTAGTGTTTAATAAATTAACCGTTCGACGCACGGTTGTTGATAGGTTAGTGTTCAGTTTCCTCTCATGCTTCATGCGGATAGACCGGCACTTTCATTTAGTGGGGTAACTGAACTTTTCCCCTTCAACTGACCTGCGTGAAGGTTTGTCATTTCTTGGGTTTATGCGGGTTTTGCCGCCTTCCCCATGCAACGATTTTCCACGTAATTATGCGGTGAAAACCGGCATATTAGTGTTTAATAAATTAACCGTTCGACGCACGGTTGTTGATAGGTTAGTGTTCAGTTTCCTCTCATGATTCATGCGGATAGACCGGCACTTTCATTTAGTGGGGTAACTGAACTTTTCCCCTTCAACTGACCTGCGTGAAGGTTTGTCGTTTCTTGGGTTTATGCGGGTTTTGCCGCCTTCCCCATGCAACGACTTTCCACGTAATTATGCGGTGAAAACCGGCATATTAGTGTTTAATAAATCATAAAGTATAAATGTAAAATCATCAGCATCGATGTTTTAAGGAGAATCATTTTCATTAGAAGTGGCTCTTGGCCTTTTCTTTACAAATTTGGAATTGATTTACATGCAAACTGTGTAAATGAACTCCCTTCCATGTTGGGATGGGAGTGCCATCGAGCCGATACGCAACTGGTTCGGGATCTCGTTCTTTACGCAGCATGTAGTCTCCATATCGAAGCTGGAATTTTATTCGTGTTTTCCCCAGCTGGGGTTCTACACGCATCAGCCTGCTCAGCGTTCATTGCGCCACGAGGTGCGCGAGCGTCCCATCTCTGACAAATGCTTCGACCATGTCCTTCACGTCTATGCATTCTTCGGTGTTGTGGCCTTTTGTCTTGTGAAAGTCACAGTATTTACTCCGATCAGCATTGTGACGATGTCGGATTATTTGAGGCTTTGGCCATGGGAGCTCCTCGGTGGCGAATATCTCGGTGACGCTTTTGGTGAGCGGCGTCCATCTGGGGTTCTGGGTCGATCGTACATTATCCCTTCCGCCTAACCTATGTTGCAAGCCGGATGAGGTGTCAAAGTTTACCCTTGACTGCCAAATGCCTAGCTTTCGCTTTTTGTTTAATCGGGCGGTAAGGACGTTGTCTTCCCTTGTTTTCTGGGTGTAGAGGTTTGTGCTCTGTGGGAGATCTCTACCCAGTTGCTTCTCAGTTTCCGCGAAGCGTTTTGCTGCTGTCATGATGGCATCCCATGTGGATGGCATGCCATCTTTACCCGTTAAGGTGCGGATGAGCTCTGGGTCGTTCGCGCCCTGATGAAAGCAGCGCGAACAAGATCTTCGCTAATGTTACCCAGACTAAGTTTCTTCGAGTTGAAGCGAGTGATGAAGTCTAGCAAAGATTCATCTGTTTCTCGAATGCATTTGAGGATTGTCCATTGCTCCTCGGTATACTTTCTTTGCTGGCTGAAGTGTTGGCTAACTTCTGTTGGAAGTCTGCCCAGTCGTAGATGTGGTTGACCGGTAGACGATCGAACCACGCTCTAGCAGCCCCCACAAGCGTCATTTGGAACATGTAACACCACGTAGGTTCCGTCCAACTACTGACGGTTGCCCCGCTATGAATCTGTTCAAATGATCATCGGGGTCAGATATACCATCATATGTGCCTATGCTTGACATTTGTTTAGCACTTTTTGGGGCGATTGCTTCCGCAATGTCCCTTGCAAATTTGGACGTTCCCCGCATTTGCAACGTTTGGTCTGAATGCTTTGGAGAAGTCCCGTGGACTTCCACCTGTGCTTTTTGGTTTGAAGGCTTGTCCAAAATGCCTTCTCGGTTGGGAGTCCGTTTCTTTACGCTTCCCTTTTGCCTGTGGCGAGGGTTCGCGTCGGAGTCGGATTCCTCCGAGTCATCCAAGTATTCGAATTCGTCGGCCTGTTGTACGGAACGCAAGCGTTCGTCCAACTCAGCCTGGAATTCCTTTTGTCGTGCCTCCGCCCATGCCTTAACTTCATCAAGAGTTTGGCGGGGGAGTCTTCGTTTCTCAAACTGGGTATCGGTGGATCCCAGTAGGCGATCATTTACTGCACTTGCCCCAGCTTGAGTAACTGGGGTAGTGTTCGTAAAATTTACTTCACTTGCCCCGGCTTGGGTAGCCGGGGTAGTGTTTGTAAAAACTGTGTTGCCGGTATTCCCCCCAGTAGCTGGGGTTGTGGTTACCGGAATTTCTCTAACCATCTTTGTAGAAGTTTGAAAAAACTGGAGAAAATTAAAGTTCTAGCTTTATGCACGGATGGCGCCAATGAAGAAACACTAACCGGACCCCGGGCAGATTACGGGTAACCTGGGGGTTAGATAGATGTTTCCCACGAGGGGTTAGACCCAGAGAAGATGGTTCTTCTGATAACCTGCAAAACAGACCCGTGAGCTTATCACTGAGAAGGGGGGGTTTCCTCTTGTGACCACCCTCCGGCGTGAGAATCAGACTAGATTGCTCTTTAAATATAAATGTATATTAAGAGATTGCTAGAGCAGATATCAGGTATAATATGATGATACAAGATAAGATATGATGGTCATACCATTTGTGGTATTTATAGCCGAAGGTAGGTTTCCAAGAGGTGTGGCCGGCTGCAAACAGTGTTCCTGTTCCACCAACAGTGGCCTACGCACGTGCCCTGCTGGTAGTTGGTGGGTAGGCAGCGGCTGATAGTGACCAGGCCTGCTGTGTACTATTCATTTTCCACCAACTGCCGGCTATGCACGTGGTATGGCAGTAGTTGGTGAGTAGGCAGCGGCTAACAGTGACACAGTACAGGAGCATGCTGCTCGCCATACTGTTGTCAATAAGCTGTCGTATCTTTAGTCAGATCTTTTTCCCATACCTCGTCAGGTACAGTACAGAAGATCTTCCCGTATCGTACGGACTGGCTTATTTGGGCGGGAGTATTCCCCCCTCCCGCCCTTGTGCGGATTGTTCCCGGCTTCGCTCATTCCTTCAGGTGACACTGAGTGATTGAGAGCTAAGTGCCTTGTGCGTGTAGCCTTGCTGCGCGGGTGGCCTTCCCTGATGCTTGTATCCGAGGCTGCGGGGACAGGCGAGTCCTTCACCATTGGGAGGCATTTCCTGCGGGAACAGCTTGCGTACTGCGCGTAAGGACGTCACGTCTCTGAGCATGGTTGGTCCTGCGGATCCAGTTGGTTTCTGCGCAGACGTTCCTCTTCAAGGTGAGTCTTGCGGGTCCAACTGGGCTCTGCTGGGACCTACCTCTTCATTAGGCTTTTCTAGAATTCAATTGAGAGGAGGTGGTATACTGGTATAGGCAAGCCAGGCAAATTTATACTACATATAAAAACACAAACACCCATAAGCGGCCACTATAATTGTAAGAAAGTTGACGTCAACCCACTCTCTGACCCTTGTTGGAAATGGTGCCCTGGTGGTAGGTGAGGTCAGCCCTATATATTTTAACCACTGTTATAAGTGTTTTCAACCGGCATTTGAAAGCGGTGTGGGATTAGCACATCCAGAAAGAATAAATCATGGTAACAAATCTTAATTTCTTTCACTTTGATAGTAAATCTTAATTTCTTTCTAGGTTTGACAACTAGTTCAAATGTGTTACCTCATAGAGTACATGTGTTCCTTTTTATTTTAATTATTCTAATGGTAGGAATGTATAAATTATAACATTTAGAACCATGTTAGGTTAGAAATTGAAATACAGGCTGAACCTAATTGAGGTTTTAGGTGTTAATGGACACATATTGACTAATGGAAGGCTAACACCATGTAGTCGACTTAACCCATATAATGGGGTCAACTGTATTTTGGTACCAATCTACCACTTGTACTAAAAGCGGACTCGGAAGCAACGGTAGATATTGGAATCGCCAATATATCTCGAGCAATCTTTTGCAACCTTGGGTACTTGACACCATTTGTTTTCCACCAAGCTAAAAGGTCAATCTCAGTTTCTTTTATCCAAACTTTCTCTTGTAGATACAAATCAAGCTCCGTTGTGACACCTAATATATAAATAAAGTTAATACAATTAATGAATAAAGTTAAATTAATGTAAATAATAAGTCATACCCGATTGATTATCCTCTTCAACGAATGTGAAGTATTCGTTGAAAAATCTTCCACCCCCGCATTGTTTTGACTTGATCTCACACCATCATCCCGTGAAGTTCCTTGACTGTAACTTTCATAATCTTGAAACAACCTATATACAAGCTCCTTAAGTTTTATTATCGCACTCTCCGACTTTTCAGAACCATATATCTTTGGAAAAGCAAACTCCATTGCTTTCAATTTGTAACGAGGATCCAAAACTGCTGCTACTCCCATTACCCCATGAATAACCGACCAATATTTATCAAACTTAACAATCATCTTCTCTGCCATCATCTTGATCATAGGGTCTCGATCTTCTTTCCATATACCCAAAGAAGATTTAATTTCACATATTGATGGAAAAAAGACATTCGCTGTCGGATATTTAGTACCCGAGAACATCAAAGTCAGCTCATAAAACAAACTCAACTTATCACAAATGCTTGAACCTAATTCCCAATCTCTTTCAGTTGGCAAAGTTTTATATGGGTTTCTCTTTGCTTTAAACGTTTGAAAACTTCCTTGTAAAGAATAGCGACTTTCAACATTAGATATGTCGAATTCCAACGTGTTTTGCAATCAAGAGGTAACTTTTTTGAACAATCTATTGCTAAATGACGAGCAGCTTCCCCAAACTTTTCTACTCTTTTTTGTGTTCCCGTCCAAAAAACAACACTCTCTCTAATTCTTTCGATTCCTTCACCAATGACAGATAAACCATCTTGAACTATTAAGTTCAATATGTGTGCACAACATCGCATATGAAACAACTCCCCACCTAGAATCAAAGAGCTTAAAGACAACTTATCCAATAAATAGTGAATCATTAAATCATTAGTGCTGCAATTATCAACTGTTACTGTTGATATCTTTCTATCAATATTCCAATCACACATTGATTGATATAACACCTCAGCAAGAACTTCAGCAGTATGTGGAGAACGTACATAAATAAACCTAGTAAAAGTTCATTTGATAAAACATTCAACATATTAAAGTGGCAATTAATAAAACAAATTTTGAAGTATACCTCATTATTCGGCTTTGCATTTCCCATTTCTCGTCAATTAGATGTGCGGTAATTGACATGAAACCTTTCTTTTGATTACCTGATGTCCACATATCCGTGGTAATTGCAATCCGGCTTTGATTTTTCTCCAAGATCCTTTAATAAATCAAAGATATAAATTAAAAGGCAATTAAGTAATAACTAATTATATTAAAACCAAATAATTAATGAAACATACCCCATTGTCTTTTCTTTTTGAAAGTCATAAATCTTCAAAATATCACTCTTTAAGGTATTTCGTGATGGAACCTTAAATAAAGGTTGTAGTCCGGTCACAAACTTTCTAAATTTATGATGTTCAACAATCACAAGAGGATATTCATGAACAATAACCATCTCGGCTAGATCTTTCCTTGACTTGTCGGGATCAAAGTTTAAACAAGTTAGATTTGTTTGTCCGTCGGTTGTTTTTTGTCCCATCCCCAATACTTGTTGACGTATATCTCTTTGGTTTCGTTTTGGACAAAATTTGTTATAATGATCAAGTAAGTGGCGTGTTCCATTCTCACTCTTAGCTCCTAATTTTCTCTTGCAATAGTGGCACTCCGCCTTGTCTTCACCATTGATCGTCATCTTCTCGAAGTGGTTCCATACAATTGACGTAAGTTTTCGCTTCCTAGAACCCATGTTGCTATCATCATTTTGGGTTGGGGTTTGGGTTTGCTCTCCTGTGGTTGTGTGTGATGGACCTTCATTGCTTGTATTTGGTGAAGATTGGTTCATACAGTTATTGCTATCGGCTTGTGAGTTATCACCCGGAGATGTTGTGGTTGTTGTGTGTGTCCTTCCATAAATCCTACGAATAATTATGAAAATGAAAATGTTCTTAGCATCGCAATCAAAACACAAAAGCATGCTTCACAACAGTCAATGCACTTAATACAATACACTTATACACAAGCATGCTTCACAACAGTCAATGCACTTAATACAATACACAAGCATGCTTCACAACAGTCAATGCACTTAATACAATACACAAAGCATAACTTACAACCGTCAATGATCTAATAGAATGAACAATGAGTTAGTGAGTGTTGACCTCAGTTAACAAATAACTATATATGTATTCAGTTCAAGAATCTTGTTAACTAAATCTATCAAACAAAGTTTGAATCTATCAAAACTAAATCTATCAAAAATAGATTGAATCTATCAAACTAAATCTATCAAACAAAGTTTGAATCTATCAAAAACAGAAACTAAATATATCAAAATAGATTTTGAAACCACTACTCACTGGGCTGTTGGAGATGCGCGGCGGTGGCGAGTCAGGCGAGTCCGGCTAGATGCGCGGCGGCGACTGCAGAATGGGGAACGGGCTGTGCCTACTCACTGCAGAATGGCGAGTCCGGCGACTGCAGAATGGGGAACGGCGACTGCAGAATGGCGAGTCGGGCTGTGAGATCAGAGATGCGCGGCGGCGTGCGGGTGGGAGGTTGTTCTAGGGTTAGGGTAAATGGCCAAATGGGAAAGTAGGAAACTGGTTTTAAACGGGTATACGGGAAAATGGGTTAGGCAGCCTTATTGGAAAATAAATAATAAATAATATATTATATATAAATATAAAAATTATATTTAATTAAACGGGTTTTAAACGGGTATACGGGGCGGGTATACGGGGCGGTACAGGCTATACCATAC